>NC_041019.1:25481395-25700778 GCF_004193775.1 Glycine soja
CCTAAGTGAAGAACTTAGTGACTATTATGGAGGAAGGCATTGGTCACATCCTAGACCTCACTCCCATAGGAGAGAAAAGGAAAGAAAGCCGCAAGAGGCTAACATTAACCTCACATACTTCCATGGGAAGGACAATGTAGAGCTTTCTTTAGATTGAGAAATGAAGGTTGAGCAACTCTTTGCTTGCCATTATACAAGTGAGGAAAGGAAGGTTCCTTTGGCTACCCTTAGCTTCCAAGGGTATGCCTTCTATTGGTGGAATTCGCTTGTTATGGAAAGAAGGATTCATGGGGATCCTCTAGTAGAGTATTGAAATGACTTGAAAAGATCCCTTAGGAAGAGGTACATCCCCTCCTACTATGAAAGGAAGCTTATGGACAAGCTCCAAAGGCTTAGACAAGAGAGTATGAGTGTTGAAGAGTATAGGCAACAAATGGAACTACTCCTTTTGACAGTTGGACTTAGGGAGGAGGAAAGAAAAAGTATTGCTAGGTTCCTTAGTGAACTTAATATGGAAGTGAGGGACAAGGTTGAGCTCCTTCCATATAGGGAGTTAGATGACCTAGTCCAACTTTGCATAAGGGTAGAGTAACAACTTAAAAGGAAGCCTACTTCAAAATCTTATGGCTCTCATTCTTGTCCAAAGAAAGACCAAGGTCATGGCATCTTAGAGGCTGCACCTTCTAAGCCCAAAGATGATAAGGGGAAGACAATAAAAAAGCAACCCCCTAAGGCTAGTATGCAAGAGAAGACTAGCTCTCTAAAGTGCGTTAAATGTCTTAGAAGAGGACACATTGCTTCTCAATGCCCCACCAAGAAAACCATGATTATGAGGGGCCAAGACATTTATAGTAGCCAAGATGAGGCTACTACTTCACCTTCCTCTAGTGAAAGTGAAGAAGTAAAAGGGGAAGAATCTAGTGAAGAAATATACCCCCAAGAAAATGGGGACCTTTTAATGGTACGAAGGCTTCTAGTAGGCCAATCTTGTGACTTGACCCAATCTCAAAGAGAGAATACTTTTCACACAATGTGTAAATTTTTTTATAACATATGCTCTCTCATTGTAGATAGTGGTTCATGTTGCAATTGTTGCAGCATAAGATTAGTCTCTAAGTTGAGCCTTGCTATCACTCCCATCTAAAGCCTTACAAACTTCAATGGATCAATTAGCAAGGGGAGATGCTAGTAAATCAACAAGTGAAAGTGCCCTTCTCCATTGGAACATATAAGGATGAAGTGATTTGTGATGTAGTTCCTATGGAGGCATGACACCTTCTTTTAGGTAGGTCATGGCAATGTGATAGGAAAATCATCTATAATGGCCTAACTAATGAGATAACCCTCACCCACCTTGGAACAAAGTTTGTGTTGCATCCTCAAACACCTTCACAAGTGGCCAAAGATCAACTAACTATCAAAGATAAGAGGGATGTGGAAGAAAAACTAGAAAAACAAAAGAAAAAGAAGGATAGTAAGGCCTTGTCTTCAAAGGCCAAGGGGAAGGAAAAAGAGGAAAAGAATTCCTCCAAGAAGATTGTTAAGAAGGAAAATCATTTTGCAACAAAAGGTGATATCAAAAGAGCACTCCTTCTTAAACAATCCTTCTACCTTCTCCTCTCAAGGGAAACCTCCCTTAGAAATGCCATAATTCCCAAATTTGAGACCTTACTCCTAAAGGTCCAAGAACTCTTACATGAATTTGGTGATATATTTTCCAAAGAGATAACCCCTGGGCTACCTCGTCTTAGGGGGATAGAACACCAAATAGACTTAGTCCTAGGAGCAAGCCTTCCTAATAGGCCAACCTATAGGACTAACCTTCAGGAGAATAAGGAGATAGAGTCTCAGGTTAGGGAATTGTTGGAGATGGGCTGGGTCCAAGAGAGCCTAAGCCCTTGTGCTGTGCCGGTGTTGTTGGTGCCCAAAAAGGATGGTAAGTAGAGAATGTGTACAGATTGTAGGGCCATCAACAATATTACTATAAAATATAGGCACCCCATTCCTAGACTTGATGATTTGCTTGATGAGTTGCATGGTGCCAATATCTTTTCAAAAATTGATCTTAAAAGTGGTTATCACCAAATCAGGATGAAAGAGGGTGATGAGTGGAAAACCGCTTTCAAGACCAAGTTTGGTTTGTATGAATGGCTACTGATGCCTTTTGGGCTCACTAATGCACTAAGCACCTTTATAAGGCTTATGCATCATGTCTTAAGGGATTTCATAGGTAGATTTGTAGTTGTTTATTTTGATGGTATTTTAGTGTAGAGTAGGAGCCTAGATGATCACTTAGGACATCTAAGGAAAGTTCTTTCAGTTCTTAGGAAAAACACTCTCTATACCAATATAAAGAAATATACCTTTTGTGTAGATAATATAGTTTTCTTAGGATTTGTAGTTGGTCGAAATGGGTCCAAGTGGACCTTGAGAAAATCAAGGCCATCCAAGAATGGCCCACCCCAAAAAGTGTAGGAGATATTAGGAGCTTCCATGGGTTAGCAAGCTTTACAAAAGGTTTGTTCCTAATTTCTCTACACTTGCCTCACCTCTCAATGAGCTGGTGAAGAAGAATGTGTCATTCACTTGGGGTGAAAGACAAGAGCAACTCAAAGAAAAGCTCACTGAGGCCCCTGTTCTAGCTCTTCTTGACTTTTCTAAAACTTGAGCTAGAATCTGATGCTTCTCGAGTGGGTGTAGGAGCTGTATTGTTGCAAGGTGAGCACCCTATTGCTTATTTTAGTGAAAAAATTCATGGTGCCATCCTCAACTATCCCACCTATGATAAAGAGCTTTATGCCTTAATAAGAGCCCTCCAAACTTTGGAACATTACCTTGTTTCCAAGGAATTTGTCATTCATAGTGATTATGAATCACTTAAGTACATTAGAGGGTAAAGAAAGTTAAACAAAAGGTATGCAAAATGGGTAGAGTACCTATAGCAATTTCCATATGTTATCAAATACAAAAAGGGAAAAACAAATGTAGTAGTTGGTGCCCTCTCTTGGAGGCACACATTGTTTTGCTCCCTAGGAGCTCAAATTTTAGGATTTGATAACATTAGGAAATTGTATGCTTCAGATGAACATTTCTCTCCCATTTATGAGAGTTATGGGCAAAAGGTCAAAGATGGATTCTATTTGGCTGAGGGGCATTTATTCAAAGAGGGAAAGCTTTGCATACCCCAAGGATCCATCAGGAAAATTAATTGTGAAAGAAAGCCATGAGGGTGGGCTCATGGGCCACTTTGGGATAGACAAGACCCTTGTCTTACTCAAGGAAAAGTTCTATTGGCCCCATATGAAGAAATATGTCCATAAGCATTGCATTAGGTGTGTGGCTTGTTTACAAGCCAAGTCTAGGGTGATGCCTCATGGGCTATACACACCCTTACCCATCCCTTTTGCACCCTAGGTAGAGATTAATATGGACTTTGTCCTTGGGCTTCCTAGAACCCAAAGAGGTGTAGACTCTGTCTTTGTGGTGGTGGATAGGTTTAGCAAGATGGCACACTTTCTACCAGGCCATAAGGTTGATGATGCTTGTCATATCTCAAAACTCTTCTTCAGGGAAGTTGTGAAATTCCATGGTTTGCCTAGGACCATTGTGTCAAATAGAGATGCTAAGTTCCTTAGCCACTTCTAGAAAACCTTATAGGCTAAGCTAGGAACTAAGCTTCTTTTCTCTACCACTTTCCATCCACAAACTGGTGGGCAAACAGAGGTAGTGAGTAGGTTTCTATTCACCTTTTTAAGGGATTTTCTTAAAGGCAACCATAAGTCTTGGGATGAGTATCTTCCTCATGTAGAATTTTCCTACAACAGGGGGGTTCATGGAACCACCAAGCAATCCCATTTTGAGGTTGTCTATGGGTTCAATCCTCTAACACCCTTAGACCTAATTCCACTCCCACTTAACACTTCTTTTATACATAAAGAAGGGGAATCTAAGTCAAAGTTTGTAAAAAAGTTGCATGGGAAGGTTAGGAATCAAATAGAGAATCAAACAAAAGTGTATGCAACTAAAGGAAATAGAGGAAGAAATGAGCTAGTTCTTAATGAGGAGGACTGGGTTTGGCTCCATCTTAGGAAGGATAGATTCCCTACTAAGAGGAAATCCAAGCTTAGTCCAAGAGGTGATGGACCTTTTTAGGTGTTGGAGAGGATTAATATCAATGCCTATAGGTTGGACCTTTCAGAGGAGTATGAAGCCAGCACCACTTTTAACATTTCTGATTTAATTCCTTTTGCAGGTGGAGCTAATATTGAGGAGGAGGAACCAACAGATTTGAGGTCAAATCCTCTTCAAGGAGGAAGGGATGATGAAATCCTCCCTAGGAATGGACCAAACACCAGATCCATGAGCAAGAGGCTCCAATAGGATTGGGCTAGAGCTGCTGAAGAAGGCCTTAAGGTTCTTATGAACCTCAGGGTAGATTTTTGAGCCCATGTGATGGAAGCTTGCATCTGGAGCTTCTTTGGAGGCTGGATCTTTGAGCTTCAATAAGGTCCTTCAATGGTGATTTTCCACCATGAAGATGTAGCAGAAGGCAAAGGAGAAGAGGAGACGGGAGACACCATCCACTAGGGAATAAGCCATGGAAGAAGGAGCTTCACCACCAAGAATGTGCCTTGGATAAGAAGCTTAAAGAGGATGCTTTAATGGAGGAAAAGAAAGAGAGTAAGGGGAGAGCATGAAATTGAAGGAATAAAAGAGGGAGAGAAGTGGAACTTTGAAGTGTGTCTCATGAGACTTTCATTCATCAAAGTTACAACAAGTGTTACACATGCTTCTATTTATAGACTAGGTAGCTTCCTTGAGAAGCTTTCTTGAGAAAACTTCCTTGAGAAGATTCTTTGAGAAAACTTCCTTGAGAAGCAAGAGCTTAGCTACATACCCCTCTAATAACTAAGCTCACCTCCTTGAGAAGCTTCCTTGAGAAGATTCCTAAAGAAGCTAGAGCTTAGCTACACACACCTCTCTAATAGCTAAGCTCACCTCCTTGAGATGAGAAGCTAGAGCTTAGCTATACACCCCTTATAATAGCTAAGTTCACCCTCATGCCAAAATACATGAAAATATAAAAAAAGTCCCTACTACAAAGACTACTCAAAATGCCTTGAAATACAAGGCTAAAACCCTATACTACTAGAATGGCCAAAATACAAGGTCCAAAAGAAGGAAAAACATATTCTAATATTTACAAAGAAAAGTGGACTCAACCATGGCCCGTGGGCTCAAAAATCTACCCTGAGGTTCATGAGAACCTCAGGACCTTCTTTAGTAGCTCTAGCCCAATCCTCTTGGAGTCTTCTATCCAATACCCTTGGGGGGTAAGATTGCATCACCATGAGCCAAGGTTGGGTCCATTTTTCTTTGTAAATATCAAAATAGGTTTTCCTTCTTTTGGGCCTTGTATTTTGGTCATTTTAGGTTTGTAGGGTACCCTACAAATTAAGGGCACACCTACCCTACAAGTTAAGGATACCCTAGTAGTATAAGGTTTTAGCCTTCTATTTCAGGGCATTTTGAGTAGTCTTTGTAGTAGGAATTTTTTTGCATTTTCATGTATTTTGGTATGGGATTGAGCTTAGCTATTGGAGGGGTGTGAGTAGCTAACCTCTAGCGGAAGCTTTCTTCGTCGCTTCCAAAGGAAGCTTTCTTCCTCGCTTCCCTAGGATGCTACCTTCCTTGCTTCTCAAGGAAGCTTCCCATGTGCTAGAGTCACACCTTCCATGCTTGTGGCATCTAAAGGGAATATGCTAAGATGCCTTTGGCATATTCTTGGAATATTCCTTTTATATTCACATGAAATGTAAATGAAATTCACAATTTCATTTAGTTTATGACCTAGGCTATAAATAGAAACATGTGTAACACTTGTCACAACTTTGATGAATGAGAAACTTGTGAGACACACTTCAAAGTTCAACTTTTCTCCCTAATCTCTTTCAATTCACACGCCCCCTATCTCTCTCTCTATCATTCTCTTCCTCCATTGAAGTTTCCTCTCTAAGCTTCTTATCTAAGGCACTCTCTTGGTGGTGAAGCTTTTCCTTCCATGGCTTATTCTCTAGTGGATGGCGCCTCCTTTCACCTCTTCTCCTTTATCTTTCGCTTCAAATCCATGGCTGAAAATCACTATTGAAGGACCTTATTAAATCTCAAAGATCTAGCCTCCATAGAAGCTTCTCAAGCAAGCTTCCATCAGCGTGAGTCCCACACTTACTGGAATAGAACCCCTCAATGGTTATGTTTGAGGATGTTAGAACCACATTGATGGCGTCTTTGGGGCCAGAACACCATGGATGACCACCACTTGCAAGCTTGGATGTTGGACTTGGACCTCGCCTAGGCTATGAATATGCACATGCAAGAGATTAGCAAATATGAAGGCACACAACAAGATGCAAGAAGATGAAAGTTGGGAAGAAAAAGAACTCCTTGCGGTGGAAATGGTGATTTTTAAGTAGTGTCACACCCCAAAATGTCATAACAATGATAAACTGGAGGGAATACTAGACTCGAAAAGTCCACCTAATCTTACCAGTAGTCAAACTAAACCAATTATATCCAAAGGGCTAAATGGTCGATAATGGGTCACATTTTAATTTCATTGGTCGAATTTTGGTAGATTGAGCTTTTTCGACCCAAATCCGCCTATTGCACACCCCTAGTTTAAACACACTGCTATCCAAGTGTAAGAATATAGATATTTGTGCTACTTGAATTCCTAAGCAAAAATATACTGACATGGTTACATCCATATACAAAAATTTTACAAATTTTTGTGTTGTTCCTTTTTCTTTGTTTCCCTTTCTTTATCGATTTTAGCTTTTGTGTTTTCATTTTCTTGGTGTTCACCCACCATCGTATTCAATTTTATTTACTATTTAAGTATTTATCTATATATTGAAAAATGTTAATGTACCACCTCAGATCTTGGGGTTGTACCCGAAATGATCGTATAACTGGTTTCCTTCCCGCGGTGTCTTAACTTAAGTCAATTTGTTGCCAATTGTTGTCATTGAATTTTAATCGGCCCTATAAAACTGTCTATTGAGCATGTTGTCATGTGTGTCACTCAATCCCAAGCTATAAAATGACCTAAACCGTCCACAACACTCGCCCAGGGATCTCAGGGTAATGGATGGAAGCATATGTGATAACTCTTGTGTGAAATTCGGATCGATCAGATACATAGCATCCTTATATAGTCTTAGGGTTCAACCTTGATCAGGGTAGGTTACATTTGACACTTGAATACACTTGGATTAGGTCTCATTCCTAAGTATGATCTAGTTACAAAAACAATTAACAATAATTTTTAAAGATATTCTTTGTTATTAATTAAAGTTTATTAAGAATTGCACATTTTAGCAGTTTTTCTTTTATTTATTGATTTTTTTTAATTTTCTAATTTTTAATAAACTTTAGCTAATAAAATTATATATATATATATATAGTGTATTAAAAAATATATTACTATTACTCTTCATCTACCATTTTCCTTTTCACTTTCAAAGATAGTGTATTCCATGCGACATACATATTAATGATTTTCCATTCAAAAAGGACATATCCGACAAAAACTTGGAAAAATATCAATTTATATAGAGAGGAAAAAAAGAAAATAAATAATGGGATATAAATTGAAATAAAGAGAAAAAAATTTGCATCAAACATGTCAAGAATCGACCCCGAATTCCATTGCAACGCCCTAGCTATCTGTTATGAGGCTAGACCTGTTGTGAAAAGGAAGAGGAAACTCAGTCCTGAAAGGGGAAAAGTTGTGGATGAAGAGGCAAAGAAGCTTCTAAATTCAAGGTTCATCAAAGAAGTACAATACACCACCTGGTAGGGATCACACTGACCCTTCCCTTTTTAGAAGAACAATAATGAAATATTTACAGGCTTACTTACAAGCATTTTTTTTTGAAAAAATAATTATAAGGTAATGATATGTGTTCATTCTAAAATGGGATGACTAAAGATAAACATAAAAATAAAAATAAAAGGTAGAGAGAGAAAATAATAGGTGTGATAAATGATGTGATATAAAAAGAAGAAATAGAGATAATTATGTTGGTATTGTAAAGAATATTTATTGAATATACACACATATACATGATAGTTAGTTTTTAAAACATTTAAATATTTTTCAAACATGAAATTTTTCTAATGGAGTTTCCTATTTTTGATAATATTTTACTTTAGTGACATACAATCAACATATCCTTCACTGTCACCTCTCTATGAACTTACTGATTGTAGACATAATTTTTGTTATATGCCCATTCCCAGTATCAACTCTCTTTTCTAGCTTCATTGATATTGAATCAATCGAACAAACTTCTAGTACCTATTCTACTTTTGGGCATTCATAGTGATTGAGGAGGTCAAAGACCAAGAAGTGAGTTATTTATCGGCCAAGTATTCTATTCTTCTTAAGGATAGACCCAATCTCCTAGTCCCTATGGAAAGGAAAAAGAATTTTTCACGTTGTTTCTTTTGGGAAGGAAGGATTAGGAAAATCCTATTGATTGCAATTTTCTCTAGACACCCCGGAAAAGCATGAAAAAAAGGCTCGAATGGTATGATCCACCCCATCACCTAAGAATGATAGGGGCGATCTCATAATGCAAACATATCTACATTTGTTGTTACCACTTGGGCTATGGATTCTTCCACTTCTATACTCATCTGGCATCCTAGTTTGGTGCACTAAGATGGCTCTTTGCTAATTTGGAAAGGCTTGACTTCTTTTATCGGCTTTGCTCGTAGTTGTTCCTTTCTCGGATTGAGTTTCACATCCCCTAGATTGTTGTCGAGGGAAGTGCATGCCACCAGTCGTACCTTGGGCTTTGTCTCCTTTTTCCCTTTGCCAATTCTAAGGCTTACAGTATAACATTCTCTTGCTATAATCTGGTCGACTCGGATAGAGATGATCATTCCATTCTTACTTGGAAACTTCATCGTAATATGAGGTGTTGGGATAATGGTCCCTATTTTGAACTATGTGCATGAAATACGTGCATCAACTATGAGGTACTTGATCATGATGGACTTTGAACCTTTCTCATCCCCGAAAGTGGTCCACAAATGGACATATCCTACCATGTCAGTTGTTTTTCCTAAGAAATCTATGAGTTATTTTGGGAAAAGCTCTATTTGGCCCTTTGGTATGCCAACTGTTTGAAAGTAGACTAGTATGGGAGGTCAGTCGAGCTTCCATTGTCGAGTAGGAATTTGCACACTAAGAAGTTTGCCACCTCTATCTTGACAACCATATGATCATTATGGCATTGTTCAATGTTTCCAAGATCCTCATCTGGGAAAGTGATAGGGGGCTTGCTTTTGGTGGGCTTCTTTTTAGCTTCCACTGAGTTGGTCATCTTGATGCAACAAACATAGCATTTATGCGTCGAGTTTGAACTTCCTCCTCCTGTGAATCTTCCGACTATCATGTTAATCACACCTCACAACCGAATTTTGGGTTGGGTATTCTCATCGCATTGTTGTGCCTTAGTGGTTTCTCGAGTTCAACTACTTTCTCGACTCTTTTTTCATTCTCAATCTTCATCACAAGAAGGTTCCTTGTCTTTAACAAATCTATGAAGTTTCTCAACTTCTCTATTTTGTCCTTCAGGGTAGTGCATCCTTCATTATTGTGACCTGCCACTTAGTGATAACGACAATATTTAGATTTTTCTGCTCCCAGGGGAGGTCAAATTTTAGCCAGTGATTGGATCAGCTCTGCATTGCATGCTTCCTCCAGTACTTGGCCTTGACTTTCTATTAAGGGAGTATAATTTTCGAGTTTAGATTGAGGCAGCCTGTTAGCTCCCGATTTTCCTCGGCTTCGGCCGCTCTTAATTTTCTCCTCTCGCTCCACTTGTTTCTTTGAGGGTTCCTTATGTATTTGTGCTCTGAATGTTGTCATCTCCTCCATTTGTATGAAGTTGGTAGCCCTTGCTCTCAACTTGCCCAATGTTGTAGAAGGATTTTTGCATAAGCTGTCCGAGAAGGGTCCTAATTTTAAACCCATGATCATTGATGTAAAAGCAACTTCTGGGCTTAAGTCTTAGATTCAGACTCAGACTAAGGAAAACCTCTCTATAAAGTTGTTGAATGTCTCATCTTCTTGCCAAATGTTTACGAGTGCTATTGCAATCAGGTGATGTGGTTTACTCATCATGTACTAAGCTCCAAAACACGTGATAAGTGTCATTAATGAGTCTATCTAGTTCCTCAACAAGCAAGTGTAACACCCTGAAATTTCCTTCTCAATTTATTTTTCTACACATGTAAAATTGGACTGTTAAAGACTAGATAGTGGAAATTTTGCATTATGTAATTTAATTATATGACTATGTGATTTATTATATTCTTTGTGATATTAATTGCATAATATTAGAGTTATTTATATTTATTTTTTAGTGTAAATAATTTATTTTAGTTAGTTGGCAAAAATTTGGAAATTTCCTGAATAAAAATTCCATCTGTAGCAAAATTGTCTTGCGCACTGAGCAACAATATAATTTAACTCTGTGTGAGGATCACTCTGGGTACACGTATTCCTAGGGAGATTTACGCAACAACCTTGGCGATTAAGATAATATTTATTAGTTTTGATAAAAGGCAAAAATACCCATTTTTGGCAAATCTTATTCCTTCCATTTTTGGTAGTTTTGCAAAAGAAAAACTACCCATTTGTGGTATAGCTTGGCACATTCAAATTGGCAGCCAAGGGGGTCGTTCAAGTGTCACTAAGCCTTGTCAATTGATGCCTACTCCATAGCTTATTGATCTTTGTGAGAAAAAAATCTTTTAGAGTCAGCATCCCTTCATTTTGCACGAATTCAAATTTGAGGGAGTGGAGTTCAACTGTGCTTCTTCTTCTTCCAAGCTGTTTCTTAGTGTTCTTGAGCCTTTGAGTCATCAAGCTTAGGTAAATGAGCTCCATTCTTCACCTTAGACTTGATTCATCTTCATTCTCTTTTTCCAGTTTCTCTAATAATTTGAAACTGTCATTTTGTTTTACTCATGAAGGGAAACTTTGAAAAAACTCAATATTCTTCATTCTCTTTCAAGATTTTGCGAGTTCATCAAGAGATAGGGGGGTCTCTCAAACTCTTGAACCATGTGCTTGCTATTGAACTTCCATGAACATGTTGTTGCTTTGACATTTTCGAGCTTGTTGTCATGTCTTGAACCTGTGTGCTGAGCTATTTTACTTGAGTTTTTGGTGCCAAAAATGAGTTCTTTGCATGTTAAAACGTATATTTAGCCTTAAATTTCATTTAAATTGAAGTTTCCAAGCAAAATTTACAAACAAAACAAGTTTAAGGACCTTTAGTAAAATGAAAAGTTTGTCACGAATTTGGACTGAGTTACAGTAGTATGGACTGTTTATATTAAATTTTTTTACCTCAAAAATGAGTTTGTTAGGTTTGAAAATGTAGGGTAGCATATAAGATTTGTGGAAATCCGACTCTTGGAACACTGAGAGCGCTAAAAATAACTTCGGAGCAAAACTTTGAAAAACGAGCAACATAATGATTTTAGACAATAGATAGATGAACCTTGGAATTTGTGCCTCCGTATAAATTATCTTAGAATTATTTATTTTCTGGTAATGCATATTTATTTACTATTGTATTACTGAGATAAATGCAAGATCTGATGACTGATCCATGTTTTGAAATTGTGATGATTCCTACTGATAAAATTATTGAAATATGTGCCTATATTTTATTATGATTATTGAATTATAAGACCGGCAGAGTGTGAACTCTAAGAATTATATTTGTGGCATGAGAATTTATTTTCTAGTATATATATGTATGCATATTGTAATTTTTTTATCTGTCTGCATATTGTCATTTTTGTTATCTATACACTTGGTGGTTTGTTTGGGGGTGTTCGACCCTTGGCAAATTGTTTGCTATGTTTGGTTAGATAGCTATGATTATAGCCGTTATGTTGTCCAATTATTTGTGTGTGACAAGTGGTTTTGTTGCTTAAGAGGCCATGAGTGGTTCCCTGAGAGTATTACATAGGTATGGGCCTCGTCTCTTTTCCTTGTTTGCTTGTTTGTATGCATTCGTTGATGTATGTGATACGAGGATTACGCACTTGATGCGGTGGCAAGATTCAAGAGGACTAGACAGAGAGTAAAAGAACCAATGTTTATATTTCCTTTTGTGAGAATGTGAGGTTGTGTTGAGGAAGTGGATGATGGACAAAGATACATTGGGGTGTAGTGGGCGGAGAGGTTCGAAGAACCTAGGGGAATTAGCGAGTAGTGACTACTCGACATTTGGTACACTCATTTGGGGCGGGTAACTGATAGGCCTCACTTTGCTACTCCTAACAGGTTTCGAGACCAAGCTTTTTGAGTTAAGAGATGAGGGATCGGTGTATGATGTATCCATATGTAGTGATCACTCCCGACTATCATCCACATGATTTTGTAAGACCATCAAGACCTGGGAGGATTGGTAACAGTGATTAGGCCCTATTGTGAATTAAGTGTCATGGTTACGTGCTTAGGATGCGATAGTGTTGTTAGTTTAGATAACCACACATAGTAGTTACATAGATTGTATGTTTTAATATTGTTTGTTATTGCCTGTTGTTTGTGGCTTTTGAGGAGCAGATGACTCACCCTTGCAACTACCAATTTTAGGGAGAGGTTGTGGAGCATATATAAAGGATGCTCAGATGGATTAGTAGCTTATACTACAGCTACGCGATGGAGGAAGAGGCGCGCCTCCACACACATTTTGGATACATCTGGTGCCATGTTTTTCTATTAGATGAGCCCCATGTGCCACTGATCACCATAGAGGAAAATGCTTCATAACACTACCCGTTCTAGTGTACCTCTTAGTGTGACATTACCTATATCATTTCACTACCCGTTTGAGTGTGCCTCTCAATGTGATATTACCAATATCATTTCCTACTATGCTTACTTTGGACTTACATAGTGGAATAACTCGTTCAAGATCTACCTTTCGCCAAGATGCAGCCATTGAAGTTCATGAGGATGTGGGAGATTTCAGTGATGATGGGGATCTCATGCCATTCAAGATCACCTTCTACCAAGATGTCATCGGTTAAGAGATACTTGAGGGAGAGATGCTTTCGTTTTATAAGGAGTAGGATTCCTTAGGAGATGAGAGTGACCCTTCAGAAGATATAACTTCACCCTAGGTAGTTTGTGGGTCTTGGGTAGTGACTGCTCTAAGTATAGGATTGTTTTCCCTTTTTGATGTATATTTGGGGTGGGAATATTTCTATACCCAATGTCTTAATATTTTGTTGTATAAAACCTTTTGGTGATACTATGAGATGTTTTGAGGGATGATGGATATTTTATTTCTTGTTACAGTTGTAATGATTCCAGTGCACTTATTTTTAAATCTTAAGGGTCACTAAGACTCAACATGGATGTTTACTTATTTCTTCTAGTTTATTATCATTTAATTTTTGTGCAAGTTATTTCTTTGTAATTTGTACTTTATTATAGCGTTGCATAAGGACAAAATAAAAATTTCAACAACTTTCAAAATGTTTTTAATGCATTTTGACAATACCTTTTATTCATGAGCATTTTAATTATATGTACACATTTTAATCAAGCACTATATGTATGTATGTATGTATGTATGTATACGTGTTCCTTCTCTTCCCCAAAAAAAAATATATTGAGATATTTAATCAACTTAGAAATAGAAACTAATTTAATGAGGTGTATTCTGTAATAATTATTTTGTAAACGAATTTAAAGCTATATTTCAAAAAAAGAATTAAAGGCATTACAGTGAGTGTATCAATGAAGCATTGCACCTTTCAAGGTAGTTGGGAATACTTCGTACATGATGGCATTGTCATCCGTGAACAGGTTCATCTATGTAATGAATGAATCCACTTGCTCATACAGGTCCGAAAGTTCATCGTAATAGTCCATGGTAGTGTCTTCCATCTGAGTGGTAGTTGTGCTTCCATGATCCCATTGACGAAGGGATAAAATCGATTCTCTGCATTGTGCTCTTTGGACCGATTGAGTGATCGATGGCGTTCCTTCTCTCCATGTTTTGTCGTCTTCATTGTCTTAGCCTGGTGTGTTCGATGAATAGAAACTACAAAGATTGAGTGCTTTTGATGATCTTCCTGAAGCTTTTTGTACTATTCCCTAAGGACGACATTCTCCATTAGGTCCTTTCAGAGGTTCTCTATCTCTTGGGCGTTCTTCTACTTTAGTGTTTCCATCTTACTTTGCAAGGCAATGATCAAAGCATGATCATTAGGCACCTAACGTGGGATGTTCACCACAGTTGTGGGACTGCCATTTTCAGGGGTTCCTATGGCAGGCATTCCAAATATAGTGGACGTCTATGCCTATGGTGGTATTTTTTGGTTTGCTGCGGGGGTTTTTATTGTTGTTCATTGCCATTGATGGTGGTCAAAGTAGAAGTTTTCCCTGGCCCCACAGTGGGCATCAAATGTTTTTACCGAATTTGGTAGAACCTTCTCACAACAACATTCTTTTGTGAACTCCGAAATATCAACAATCACACTAGAAGGGGGTTGAATAATATGTTAATCAAAGATAATAACTTTTCGCAAATAAATACTTTTATCACTAGTCTGAAAAGATAGATACAATGGAGTCATCCACTGATAAGAAAAACGAGTTTGATGAATAACAGGTTTGGTCGTCCAATAGTAATAAAACAAGATTTTCACAAAGGTTTTTCTAGGTAAACACTTGGTGAGAAACAATGTCAAGGTAAGCTTAAAAGAATACTTAGTAAAATCACTTAAGAGAGTTGTAGAAACACTTGGTTTATACTGGTTCACTTAAACAGAGTAATGTCCAATTCTCCTTTATGCAATTGTAAAGGGTCCTACTAATAAAAAATTTGTTTACAAACAAGTATTCTCTCTTGACACTCTTGGCTATAAAAGTATTCCTTTTGCCAATCTTGGCATACGCTTAGACTCCCCTTGAATCTAAAACCACCCAAGTATTGTTTAATACTAAGCCACTCTTGGCTTTCACAAACAAAAGTTTAAATGACTACAATGATTCAACAACACTCAAAGAGTCAATAAACAGTTAAGTTCAATTACAAATAACTCTGCTTAGCAAAGAGTAAAGAAGTTCACATGCTGAGTACATCATCCACTAAAATTGCAGAGTTTTGTTTCAGAGAACTTGTGCTTGTTTTTCACTTAATTATCTTTTTACACTTGTTTCTGGAGCAAGAGATGTCTTTTATAGACTTTAGTGAAGGATCTATTATGGGATCATTGTTGAGCCTTGATATGACCATTGTCTTATAGTTGGAGGCAAAACATGTGGCACACTCAAAATGATGAGGATAGGAATAAAGGTATAGACAACGACATGTGCTCATCTTCTTCGATGAAAGTGACCTTTGAGGAACATTTTGCAAAAGCCTTTTATTCTCTTCTATTCTATCCTTTACTTAAATTTCAAATGTTAGCAATTAAAAAAAAACAGAGGCAAAACTAAAATTCAAAACGTGCACTTCCATTTGTAGCTAACATTTTCTTTAGTACCTTGTTAGACATCACTTATGAGGATCTAAAATAGGTGTATAAGTGTTTTTAAGTCCAGTGTATGTAAGTAAGAACAACTTAGTGTGTAAACACTGGTTTTCACAATAAGTGGACGCGATTGGTTTAACAACACGTTGGACGCTGAATATATCTTAACAAAATTGTTTTCCACTTAAGAGTGGATGCATACTTACTAGAGTTGTAGATGTTGATATAATAATAAGTAAGCTCTTTTACAAAGTAGTTACTATTCACTTAACAACAACTCGTTAGTTCATCAATAATTTATACTTTTGTAAACATCAAAATATAGGGTATGATAAGTTGTCCAGAGGTAAGTGGATCATCTAGACCTAACAAGCTCCTCTACAAATGGTGGTGGAGTGTATTTGTAATGACACTCTAATGCTCAAGTTAATAGCACAGAGGTAAACAAGTATCAATATGTGGATTAGAATGGGATTGAAATACTTGAACCTTGATGAACCCCTTTTATAGAGGTGAAATTGGATGCTTAAAACTCAATTTCCTTTAATCCTTTTAGAGATAATGTAATTAGGACATTAAAGGTTACCCCTAATCTTATTTTATCTTTCCTTTAATAATAGATAAAGTTTAGAAGCTTCATTCTTGTATAAAGTTTAGAAGCTTCAAGAAAAATGGCCTCAGCAAACTTCTTATTTCCAGAAGGAAATTCAATCAATAGACCTCCAATCTTTAATGGAGAGGGTTACCACTACTGGAAAACCCGAATGCAAATTTTTATTGAGGCAATAGACTTAAATATTTGGGAAGCCATAGAAATAGGGCCTTATATACCCACCACAGTAGAAAGAATTACAATAGATGGAAGCACATCAAGTGAAAGCATAACAATAGAAAAACCTAGAGATAGATGGTCTGAAGAGGAAAGAAGACGAGTACAATACAATTTAAAAGTCAAAAACATAATTACATCTGCCCTGGGAATGGATGAATATTTCAGGGTTTCAAATTGTAAGAGTGATAAGGAAATATGGGACACTCTACAATTAACACATGAAGGAACAAAAAATGTTAAAAGATCTAGGATAAACACATTAACTCATGAATATGAACTATTTAGGATGAATGCAAATGAAAGCATTCAAGACATGCAAAAGAGGTTTACACATATAGTAAATCATCTTGCAGCCTTAGGGAAAGAGTTTCAAAATGAAGATCTCATAAACAAAGTGTTAAGATGTTTAAGCAGAGAATGGCAACCTAAAGTAACAGCCATTACTGAATCAAGAGATTTATCTA
The DNA here is from genome assembly GCF_004193775.1 of Glycine soja. Lineage (NCBI taxonomy): Eukaryota > Viridiplantae > Streptophyta > Magnoliopsida > Fabales > Fabaceae > Glycine > Glycine soja. Next base: position 25,498,277 of record NC_041019.1, read on the forward strand.
ACATAACTCTTGCTACTCTATATGGAAAGTTACAGGAACACGAAATGGAATTATTGAGATTAAGTCAACATGAAGAAAATGACAAGAAAAAGAAGGGAATTGCTCTTAAAGCCTCATCTTCAATCCAAGAAGAAAGTGATAAGGAAATTGATCTAGATGAAGATGATGATCTTAGCCTTTTTGTAAAAAGGTTCAACAAGTTTCTTAAAGTAAGAGGAAATCAAAGGCGACCCAATTTTAAATCTAAAAGAAGGACAGAAACTTCATCCTCTACTCCAAAGTGCTTTAAGTGCAATCAACATGGACATCTGAGGGTTGATTGTCCTATCTTCAAGAAAAAGATGGAGAAGTCTGAAAAGAAAAATTTTAGTGAAAAGAAATTGAAGAAAGCATACATCACATGGGATGAAAATGATATGGAATCTTCTGAAGATTCAGAAAATGAAGAGATTAACCTCTGCCTAATGGCTAAAAGTTATGAAAGTGATGAAGAGGTAACATCTTCAAATAACTTATCCATTTCTTTTGATGAATTACAAGATGCATTTGCTGATTTGCATAAAGAGTCAATTAAACTTGCAAAGTTAGTTTCATCTTCTAAGAAAACAATTTCAGATTTAGAAAATGAAATTTCAAAATTAAACAAAGAATTAGATCATCTTAGAAATGAAGTCTCAATTTCTAAATCAAATGAAAAAGTTCATATCTCTACTATTTCTGACAAGAAAATATCTGATTCTTGTAGTTGTTGTGAAAAATATGAAAAAGAAATTAAAGAGTTGAAAAAATCACTTGCAAAATTTTCTTATAGTAAAAATAATTTAGATGTCATATTAGGAAAACAAAGATGTGTCTCCAATAAGGCTGGAATAGGATATAAATCTGAAAAACAACAAAAATTTCATAAAAACTTCTCTACTTCCACACAAAAATATAATTCTAGTTCTATCATTTGTTTTTACTGTGGAAGAAAAGGGCATGGCATATCTACTTGCTACTTTAAGAAAAACTAAAACAACATTAAAATGATATGGGTCCCAAAAGGATCTTCAGTTTACACTAACACACAAGGACCCAATAAAGTTTTGGTACCTAAGTCAAAAACTTGATTATGTAGGTGTCTTTGAGGAAGGAGTGGTACATAGATAGCGGATGTTCAAAACATATGACTGGAGATGCATCAAAGTTTACACATATCTCTCCCAAGAAAAGCGGGCATGTAACATATGGTGACAACAACAAAGGTAGAATCCTTGGAGTTGGTAAAATAGGTACAAATTCTTCAAACTCCATTGAAAATGTTATACTTGTTGAAGGTCTTAAGCACAGTCTGCTTAGTGTTAGTCAATTATGTGACAAAGGCTATCTAGTATCATTTGATTCTCAACAATGTCTTATAGAACATAAGCATGACATTAATATAAAGCATGTAGGACATAGAGTCAACAATGTATACATGACAGACTTAAGCCTAAAACTAGATAACAATCATTGTTTTCTTAGCAAAGATGATGATCCATGGCTATGGCATAAAAGAATTGCTCACATAAACATGGATCACTTAAACAAATTAATTTCAAAAGATTTAGTAGTTGGTTTGCCTAAATTGAAATTTGAAAAAGATAAACTATGTGATGCATGTCAAAAGGGTAAACAAACTAGAGTCTCATTCAAACCTAAAAATATTGTTTCAACTACTCAACCCTTACAATTATTGCATATGGATTTATTTGGTCCATCTAGAACCATGAGTTTTGGAGGAAATTACTATGCTCTTGTTATAGTTGATGATTTCTCTAGATATACTTGGACATTATTCATTACTCATAAAAGTGATGCATTCCAAGCATTTAGAAAACTTGCTAAAGTTATACAAAACAAGAAAAATCTTAAGATTGCATCCATTAGAAGTGATCATGGGGGTGAATTTGAAAACAAAGATTTTGAATTATTTTGTGAAGAACATGGTATTGAACATAATTTTTCTGCACCTAGAACCCCTCAACAAAATGGAGTTGTTGAGAGGAAAAATAGGTCATTGGAAGAAATTGCTAGAACTTTATTAAATGATACTTTTCTTCCAAAATATTTTTGGGCTGAAGCCGTCAATACTGCATGTTACATCATGAATAGGGCCTTAATAAGACCCATTTTAAAGAAAACCCCATATGAGTTATATAATGGTAGAAAACCCAACATTTCACATCTACATGTTTTTGGTTGCAAATGTTTTGTGCTTAATAATGGTAAAGATAATCTTGGAAAATTTGATGCAAAATCTGATGAAGGCATCTTTCTTGGATATTCATTGCAAAGCAAAGCATATAGGATATATAATAAAAGAACTATGAATATTGAGGAATCCATTCATGTTACTTTTGATGAATCTAATGCTATCTTGTCAAGAAAGAATATGCTAGATGATATTGCAGAATCTTTAGAACAAATTCATATTCATGGACAAGATTCTAAAGGAAAAGGGAAAGGAAGCAATGAAGATCCTCCAGAAGAAGCCAAATCAAATAAGAACTTCCTAAAGAATGGAAAGCCTAAAAAGATCATCCTCTTGACAGCATTATTGGTGATATCTCAAAAGGGGTAACAACTAGACATTCTCTTAAAGAATTAGGCAATGATATGGATTTTGTATCTATGATTGAACCTAAAAATATAAAAGAAGCCATAGTAGATGATAACTGGATTATTGCCATGCAAGAAGAACTGAATCAATTTGAAAGAAACAATGTGTGGGAACTTGTAGAGAAACCTAAAAATTATCCCATCATAGGAACAAAATGGGTATTTAGAAATAAGTTAGATGAAAATGGAATAATCATTAGAAATAAGGCTAGATTAGTTGCAAAAGGATATAATCAAGAAGAAGGTATAGATTATGAAGAAACATATGCTCCAGTTGCTAGATTAGAAGCCATTAGAATGCTCTTAGCATATGCATCCATAATGAATTTTAAGCTTTATCAAATGGATGTTAAAAGTGCTTTTCTAAATGGCTTAATTCAAGAAGAAGTATATGTTGAACAACCACCAGGTTTTGAAATATTGGATAAGCCAAATCATGTCTATAAATTGAAAAAGGCTTTATATGGCTTGAAACAAGCCCCTAGGGCTTGGTACGAGCGTCTAAGTAAGTTCCTTTTAGAAAATGACTTTTCTAGAGGAAAAGTAGATACTACTCTTTTTATAAAGAGAAAATCACATGATATTTTATTAGTTCAAATTTATGTTGATGACATTATTTTTGGATCCACTAATGAATTATTGTACAAGGAATTCTCCCATGACATGAAAAGTGAGTTTGAAATGTCAATGATGGGAGAACTTAACTTCTTTCTTGGATTGCAAATTAAAAAAACTAAGGATGGTATGTTTGTCAATCAATCCAAATATTGAAAAGAGTTAATCCACAAATTCGACATGGAAAATGCTAAGCACATGGCTACACCAATGAGCACTGCTTGCTATCTAGATAAAGATGAAACCGGTCAGTCAATAGATGTTAAGCAATATCGAGGTATGATCGGATCACTTCTTTATTTATATGCTAGCAGACCTGATATAATGTTTAGTGTGTGTATGTGTGCTAGATTTCAATCAAATCCTAAACAATCACATCTTAGTGCTGTCAAACAAATCATAAGATATTTAGTAGGCACTCTGAACTTAGGTTTATGGTATCCTAGAAATTCCACATGCACCTTAATTGGATATTCTGATTCAGACTTTGCCGGTTCTAAAACAGATAGAAAAAGCACAAGTGGAACTTGTCAGTTCATTGGTTCTGCTCTAGTTTCTTGGCATAGTAAGAAACAAAATAGTGTTGCTTTATCCACTGCAGAAGCGGAATATATTTATGTCGGCAGTTGTTGTGCACAAATCTTATGGATGAAGCAACAACTTTCTGATTATGGAATCCTTCTTGACCATATACCTATTAGATGTGATAATACAAGTGCAATTAATCTCTCCAAGAATCCAGTTCAACACTCTAGAACTAAACATATAGAAATTAGGCACCATTTTCTAAGAGATCATGTTCTAAAGGGAGATTGTGTATTAGAGTTTGTTGATACTAAGAATCAACTTGCTGATATTTTCACAAAACCTCTCCCCAAAGAAACATTCTTCTCTATTAGAAGGGAATTAGGCCTCTTAGATGTTAGCGATTTAGATAAATAAGGATTGATTGATTAATTTATTCTTATGATTGATTGTTTATGTTAAGTATGTTACTTTGATTGATTTTGTTTAAATTCTTGTTATTATGATAGAATTTATGAATTCCTGTGTGTTTTATATTTGAATGATTAAATTAAGTGCATTAGTAGTGATAATTAATAATATTATATGTATTTAGCATAGACATAGGTAATTTTTTTTGAGAAACTAGCCTAGTTTATGCTCTGGTAATCGATTACCATCCAATGTAATCGATTACACAAGAACAGGCAGCCTGTAATCGATTACAACATTCTGTAATCGATTACCAGAAGGCTTATTACTCCTGTAATCGATTATCAAGCCTTGTAATCGATTACAACTCGTCCTCGTCTATAAATACCTACGAAACCAGTGTTGCTGTGCGGCCAAGGCTTCTCCTCGTGCCTCCTCCATCCCTAAATCTTCAAACCTTCGTATCTTACTCAAATCTTCACCAAAACACGCCCCGTAAAGCCCAATCTTCCTCTTTTTCACTCCTCTTTCACTTCCACCGATTGAAATTCACTAAAACTTCATCAAATGGCAGAACCATCAAAGAAGAGAAAAGGATCGTCCTCCACCGCCGCTGCAGCTGCCCATCGCCGCCACGGACCATTCGAAGCACCCACAACACCTATTCATCCCTCTTTGTCATCTCCAAGATCATCCACTTTGTTTTCATCCGATGATCAGCGTCTACGGTACCTTTCTCAATTTTCTTCTAGGATCATCTTAGACCCTAATTACCTAGACGTAGATTTCTTTAATGATGAAACGTTTGATTGCTATCAAGTGTTTCAAAATTCTGGCTTGGTTGATTTCATGTCCTTAAAATTGCCACACTATCCTGAACTTGTTAAGGTCTTCTCCTGCAATTTAAAAATTTAGGATGACATTATTTCTTCTGAGGTGCATGGTATTCCCATGATCATTGATCAGTCATTGTTCTTTTCTTTAACTCATTTACCCAGTCAAGGTGCACCTTTTGAGGGCACCATTGTTGATGACTGGAAATTTGATTATTCTAGTCATGATGCTCGCTGTATGGTCTGCAATGACCAGGCTGAAATGACCGGTAGATTACTGCCCGGGTCATTAACATTTAATAATCGCATCATGCACTATATAATTGTTAGAATTTTGCTTCCCCGGTCTTCAAATTTGGCACAAGCCTCTGAGGAGGATTGGATTTTGATGTGGGCTTTCCTTACCGGTCGTCAGATCGACTGGGCTCACTTGGTTCGGTACCGAATGCATAAGGCATTACGGGCCAATGCACCTCTCCCTTACCCTCAATTGATAACGTTGTTTCTGCGTCATTTTCAAATTCCGCTTGATGATGAACCATTTGTTCAAGTCAAGCATTCCTTTGCAATTGGTGCTGGTGCAGTGACTTCCTTTGGATATCGTAAGGATTAGAATGGTCAATGGCTGAAGAAAGACACACTCCCTCCTCAAGATGAGCATACTCCTTCACCTCCTCCTTAGCGAGATGATTCAGTACCCATGACTGAAGTTCTTTTTGAATTACGGGGTCTTCGTTCTTATGTTGGTAAACGTTTCGACTCACTAGATACTCGTTTTGCCGGAATGGATATTCGCCTCACACAGCTTGAAAAGGATGTGGGTTATATTCGTCAGAGTTTCGATCTCCCACCACCACCTCCACCTTCTTAGAATTTAGTTTATAATTCTATGTCTCTTATAAGTCGTGTATTTTTGCTATGCTACTTAGATTATTATTTTCAGTACTTTATTTATCTTTTCGTATTTGGATTTTAGACTTTTATGCTTTGATACTATGTGTTTTTGAATTTTGAACTGATTGGATTTTATTTTGGTTATGTCTTAGTTATGACTTATAATTTATAATTGATCTTTATCCACTTCATTATTATATCTGTTTTGATTCCCAAGTACTTTCTTTGGCTTTTTGATGTTGCCAAAGGGGGAGAAAAATGGGGTGTAGAAAAGCTTAGAAAAAGCTTAGAAATCAAGTGATCATCAATTCCAAAACATAGGGGGAGTGAACACCAATTTTATACATATACATTGTTTACTTGTATCTTGATTTCAGGACTTATATTGTCATCATCAAAAAGGGGGAGATTGTAGAAGCAAATGACTTTGGTGTTTTGATGATGATCATGATGATTTGATGCAAATGATGCAAATGGGCTTTTCAAGTTTAAATTCAAGACAATGATTCAAGAATACAAGCCACAACATCAAGATGATCACTAGTATTTTAGGAAGGGAATTCCTAATTGATATAGCAAAAGGTTTGGCCAAGTAATTTAAGTTAAAAAGTGTCTTTCAAGAGATTTACTCTCTGGTAATCGATTACCAGTGGCAAAAAATGATTTACAACAGCTACTAAATATTTTGAATTCAAATTTTAGACTAAGTAATCGATTACACAATATTGGCAATCGATTACCAGCAATTAATAAACGTTTTAATTCAAAATTTTAAAAGCTGTAATCGATTACACAAATCCTGTAATCGATTACCAGAGAAGATTTTCAGAAAATTATTTCTAAGAGTCACATCTTCTTAAATGGTTTTTACATGACCACCAAAGGTCTATATATATGTGACTTAGAACACAAATTTGCTCAGAGTTTTTCAGAACAACAAGTGTTTATTCTCTCAAATAGCAAAATCATTTTATCCTCTTAAGAATTCCTTGGTCAATACACTTGCAATTCAATAAGGAATCATTTGAGTGCTCAGATTGTAAAATCTATCTCTTTCAAGAGAGATTCATTCTTCTCTTCTTTCTGATTCTCTAAGGGATTAAGAAAGAATATATATATATATATATATATATATATATATATATATATATATTATAAGTAATAAGATCAATTTATTACACATAGTGATAAAAATTAATAGAATTATTTTGATATATTATAGGTATGATGCAATTTAATTTATTTTTCTATTTGATTTAAGTAAAAAAAATTAAATTGATTCAAATCCATGTTTATTTAATTTTCAAATAATAATATATTAATTAGAATACTTTAAGTTCTTAAAATTAAAAAAACTATCTTCAGAAGAAAAAAATGTATCAAATTAGAAAATTTTGTATTTGATATGATAAATAATGTTTTTTTAAAATTAAAAGTAATTGATGTTTGGGATAACAAAAATTGAATGAAGTTTTTTTTTTCTTTTTTGTGAATTGAAGAACAAAGGCCTAGAAAAAGAAAAGCAACAAGAATCATGTTTAAACATGGTTAGGATTACATATGCTATTACAACAAGAGAAATAAACAAAGTCACAAAATAAAAAATTAAGTCGTTTAATTACTATAAAATTTCTTTCTTTTTATTTAATTTACCTTTTTAACCTTTATGCGTCATCTAGGAATTTTTAAACTATCGAAAAAAGTTATCAAGTAAACATAAAATATCATATTTGGATAAAATTATATTAAAATAAATTATAATAAAATAATATAACCTTACATTATAAACCCCTTCATGCAAATTGTTTATTATTTTTAATTTATTTCTTTGTTTGTATAAAGTTTATAATTTAATATTAATATTTTGAATATGAATGAATTTAAGTAGAATTTGATTTAATACGAAATATAATTATAAATAATTTAATGAATTAATACCATGTAACAAACACATGTATTGATTTTAAGCATTCTAATCAATATATCAAATCAAACATCTACTTGAATTATTTTACAAATAATTGATTTTTTTATTAATAATTACTTAAATCAAATTAAAACATATTTATAATATCATTAAATATTTTTTTGTTATCGTTCTTCTTCTTTTATAAAGGTTGCTTCTCTAGTACTATAGAATTATAAATAAATTAACGAATTAATACCATGTGATAAACGCGCGTATTGATTTGAAGTCTTTCAATTAATATTATCAAATCAAACATATATCTTGAATTATTTTACAAATAATTGATTGTGTTATTAATAATTACTTAAATCAAATTAAAACATATTTATAATATTATTAATTCATTTTCTTGTTGTTCTAATAAAATTTGCAGGTAGACTTTAAATGTCATATATTTGAGAAAGTCTTTGAAAAATATAAAAAAGAGATATAAATTTACCTTAGAAAAAAAGACAAATCAATAGAAAAATGATTAAAAGATAAAATATTTAAAAAAAAATAAAGTAAAGATAAAATAAATAATAACATTGAAGCTGTAAAATAATGTTATCAAATCATCAATAACAAATATTAGAAAAAAGAAAAAAAAGAAAATATCAAAACTATGATCAATTCATCATCCTAATTAATTGATGAAATTAATTAAGTTACCTTATATAAAATTGTATTAATTAAGGATTAATATATATGAATCCTAATTGTCTTAACTCCAATTAGAACATATTGACCAACATAGTTAATATGAGTGATCCTAAGTCTCAAGTTTGAATTTTGTGGATGAAGAAAATGTGGTTGGAAGGAGAGATTCCACTAAAAGTAGTTAGTGAATTTCTTGATAGAGATTAATTTTCAATAATACTGGTGGATACACGACACCAATGTCATAGTGATAAAAAAAAAATCAGAACATATTTGATTTAATTTGATTGAATAATATCATTTAATAATTTTGGGAGGAATGGATATGGGGTTGTCATGTGTTATTATTCCATAGAATCAAGAGAAACTCTTGGATAGATAAAAACCCAACGCATCATTCTTAGGCACAACAAATTAGAATTTTACAACTAATAAAATAAAATAAATAAAAATCAGGTTGTCAATTAATCAATTTTGATATTCTTTCTATTTTATCATTATCTTCTTCCTGATTTTTTGCTAAATCCTAATATTGATTCTTAAATCCTAATTTATATTAATGAAACGTACAATAGCCAAATAACAATGTTAAATATAATTTTGACGAGCTTATTGTAGATTCCGGTATTTTGACGAATGAAGAAAAGGATGCAGAGCAGAAACAAAAAAAAAAATTATGAAAAGAAAGCTATGCTTAAAAGTTAAAAAGCTTATTTGATCAAAATTAATCCTCCCAAGTGTCTAATGATGTTCGTCTTATCTTTATCCGCTGGAAAAAAAAAGTTCTTGAATTCGAATGTACTTGAGTTTATTCATTTGATCAAATGCTTTTCTTTTCTTTTTACTTGGTTTGATGATTGATTTTAGATTAACAGAAATTAGGATATCTAAGAATCAGGAAGAAGATAGTGGTACTGTCACTACTGTGGTTTAGCAAAAAATAAGGAAGAACATAAAAAAATGGAAACAATATCAAACCTTTTTTTAATTGACAAAACCTGATTCAATTTATTTTATTTTATTAGTTATAAAAATCGAATTGATTGTGCATAAAAATAATGTATTGGGTTTGTGTCTACCCAGAATTTATCTGGAATCAAATCTTCTTTGCTCACACAATTTAAAGTAGTGTCCGGACTCATTATTACTCGTTTCTCTCTCCTCTCTCCTCTCACATTGGTAGATCTTTTGCTCATAATTCAAACTCTGTTTTATTCTTTATGCAGATTTCGAATGAATTAAAACTAGCTCCAAGTTAATCTAACAAATTACAAGATCCCTATGAAATGCAAATGTATTCAAATTTGCTCTACCAAAGAAATCCATGTCTTTTACGTTCCAATCCACTGTTTTTTCCTTTAAAAAGAAAAACATTTTAAACTTCATTGTGTGTTGTTTTATGTGATTATATAACCAGCCGTTAACTTTTTTAATAGACGTTTTCCTAAATTTTCATGTTGATAAATTTTAATATACTGCATTGTAATTGCCCATATTGCAGAGAATTGTGGTTGAACTAACCATAATTGCAGTAGTAGTAATGCGATTCAGCGATTGTGAACACCTTCAAATCATACTTCGAAATATTGTGATTCATGGAAATCACACAAAACACTTCCACGATTGACACTCAGCCATATCAAATTTGCTGCCAACAACACCAAGCAACTCCACCGCAAGCCAACATCGAAATATAATTTGCTACTCAGCCTGCGGACAATAGTGGCTCATGGTTAACAAAGGACACAAAGGCATTGTCGATGGTGATGCACGGTGGATCCTTGGTTTCGAGTGGGCTAGTTTTAGTCAACGATGGTGGTGCACGGTGGTTCCTCGGTTGAGCAATGGTTTACCAACGTTAGAGAAGGGAGGAGATAGAAATGAGTTATGAGCTGAATTGCCTCACCACTATTAATTTTTTAATTATATTTAAGAAGTTAAACACTGAATTACTATAATATGCCTGTAATGAATTAATTATAAAAGAAGAATGATTGGATTTTAGGTACGAATATTTTGATGTAGGTTGTTAAGATAATCTAACTTAACATTGGTAAACCCATATATATATATATATATATATATATATATATATATGTGTGTGTGTATATATAAAATATCGGTATTTTAAAAATTGATGTTGTATAAGTACTAACAACATCAGTTTCTAAAATACCAATGTTATGTGTGCTGGTTTGTTAAAAATTGATGTTGTTGAGTTTTTTTTTTTATATAAAAGAAGAGTTTTGATGCCCAAATCCTCTTTGTCTAGTTTAATTCTCGCGTTCTCACTCTCCTCCTCCTTCTCCTTGTGGCACTGCAACTCTCATTCTCTCTCGGTGACTCTCACTCTCGCTCTCTCACTGTGACTCAACTCCTCGTGGTGCGACGTGTCCACCGTGCCACCACCGCGTTCTTGCTCTGTGACTCTCGTTCTCGCTCTGACTCTCGCCCTCTCGTTCTTGCTCTCATTCACAACTCTACTCACTTTGGTTCTTATTCTCGGTCACGAAAGGTTTTTCTTCTATAAATGGTCGTTTTTGTGTTTTGTTTTGGTGGTGATGGTAAGCGAGAAGCTAAGTGTGATTCCTTTTATTCTGTGTTTGTTTCTGTGTTTAGGTTTGGGTTCTTCTATAAATGTGTATTGCTTCTTGTTAATGTGCGTATTACTAACATGAAAATGCATGTTAATGGGACCGTTTTGCTAGTGTGAAAATTCCGCCACAGCCTTAGGCCCCCAATTTTTCCCATAATAGGAATATCATTCTTGGTTTTCAAAAAATGGGTATATGCACTATTGTATCTTTCAACTCCATGGCATGTACTTGGCCAAACTCATATGTCTTGGTTTAACACTAGTAGGTAGGCATGCATATTTATTTTTAATAGTAACTTTAATATTGTAAATGAAGTTTAGAAATGATGAATGAAGATCAACAGAACTAGAAGGAAATGGCTAGGACAATGATGAAGATTAACAAAAAATCAGAGGAAATGTTCAACACAATTCATATTATGGATCAGGTTAGAAATTTCAAAACTATTCTTAAATAAATATGACATGATATAACACATTTACTTATATTAGTTTGCTTGTTAAATGTAGCCTTATGGTGAAGTCAGTATGTCATTTGCTGTAAGATAGAAGGATGAACTAAAGCATACTTAGCATCTGCTAGACAGTAATGACAACATGCACTCTATTACATACAACCAAAATCTGGTGAGCCCAAATCTACTGGCTGGATGGATAGAACTCAGAGATTTCTATGGACTCACTCCAAATCATCAAGTGACCATGACCTATTTTGGACAGAATGTTTTCTTCCTCACCATCTTCAAAAGGAGCTCTGAACCAAAAGCTTATCCTAGATGACACTCCTTATACCACCAAGTTCCTAAGTCAGTCACTTTTAAAGTACTGCTGAGTGAGTACAAAGTGACTTGCAGCACTTTGGTGAGTAATTAAACACTCCTCTATCTGTCAAATTTTAAAATCATATACATATTTAATATGAATTTAATATTAATTTTAGGAAGTGTCGAGTACTATGTACTCATTTATGAAAGCTGCAGGATTCACTCATCTGAACTTGGAAGAGATTACGAAGTGTAGGATTGTTTATATTCATTGGAGAAAGACTGCAAAAATTGGAAATGGATGGAGAACTTTTGCACAATCACAAAATTTGCAAGCTGGATATCCGAGTTCCTAGATGCAACTTCTAACTTTGTTTTATTTTGGATTTTTTTGTAATTAAAGTACATTATACTATACTATTATCGATTTCTAAATTTTTGTTTATAAGTTTTGGTGGTATATTTGGTGGGAATTGGAACATCCTGAACACATTTGTGGGAAATTTTTGTTTATAAGTACTTAGGAGTGGGAATAGGCCAGGCCAGCCTACAGGGGCGTACGACCTGGCCTACATAAAGCCTGGCCTGGACTGACCTATTTAATTAAAAGGCTTTTTTAAAAGCCTATTAAATTAAATAGATCAGGTTTAGGCTTATTAAAAAGCCTTATAAGCCTGATAGGTCGGCCTATATATATATATATATATATATATATATATTATTTTTTGGGTACAATTAATTATTTTTTTGAAACTAGCAGACTTTGATTACATATTACTGCTCCATAACTTCCATTCCTATAATCAAGTAAGACTTTAATTACAATTTATGTGTGAGTCATGTGACCCTTTATATTCCTCATTATTTTTATTGGCTTTCCTTTTCCTTTAACTTTCCTATTACGTTCCTACTCTAGGAATATTAATGTGAAGAAGGCTTTTAAAGGCGAGGCCAGACTTTTAAAAAGGTCAGGCCCGAGCCAAAATAAAAGCCTTTGATATAGGCTATAGGCCAAACTCAGGCCTCAAAAATTCATCGTAGGCTAGGCTCAGGCCTTTTAAAGCCTGGCCTGGCCTGGCCTATTCCCACCCCTATAAGTACTCTTGGTGCATGATATATTTTGTTTAGAACTCTTAGTGATATATTAATTTGTGTAAATTTTTGTTTATAAGTCTTTGTGATATATTTTGTATATAAATTTAGCTTATTTTATGAGTTCTATACAACTTTGAATGATAAGTTGTCATATGAATAATTATAGGTTGGTAATTAAAAAAAACAGATATGATACTAAAATAAATCCAAAAAACAGCAAAGGTTTATAAATAATCCAATGTTAATATTGATACTTTAACGGTGATAGTTTCATCATCGGTTAGTAACCGATGTTGAAAATCCTTAATAACCGATGTAAAAAGCCTATTTTCTAGTTGAGTGCATATATATAAAAGGAATGCTAATGCACTCACATCCTTATTTTAGTATCAATGCATTAACAACCAACACCAACAAACTTAGACAAAAGAAACTAACAAGCTCATTTGCTTTAGTCAAACTAATTTAAGGATAGCATCAAAATTGTAATTGATTTAAAAAAAAAATTATCTCTCTAGATCAACATTAAATTAGTTTGAAAATTCAAAATTTAATGATAATAAAAAAGGAGAGAAAAGAGAAAGTTTGAAAATTTAATACTGGTCAAATACGAGACAAAATATTTTTTAGTTCAATTATATTTATTATAATATTCTTAAATTAGGTTGACTAAAGCAAATGAGCTTGTTGGTTTTTTTTTTTCCAAATTTTATGGTGTTGGTAGCTAATACACTCATACTAAAAAAACTTATGTAAATGCATTAGTGGTCCTATATATATATATATATATATATATAAGATTTTTTTAAAAATAAATATTATTAATAGAGGAAACTGAATAAGAAAAATAAGGTGTTGAATTACAGTTTGCTTAATTTCTTTTAGTAGTGGATCTTATATCTAGATTTACTCAATATGATAATAATAATAATAAATAAGTGTTTTTGTGAAATTCATTATTTATTAAATATTTAAATTATCTACTTTCTCTATTAGAATTTTAACCCCAATGGAAATTACAATTATATCACCTCATATTTTGACACCTATCCAACTTTTTATGTTATAATGTCATTTAGAAAATTTTGTCATTATGCATCATTTGATCTCAAAAAAGCTAATAGAAGAACACCACACTCTCCTCACACTCTCCCTCTGTGAATGAACATCAATGAAGAGAGAGGGGTTCAAGGTTCCCAAAAATCATATTGACAACATGGAACTGAGTGACCCAAATTTGAAATTTGGCAGAACCCTTTTTCGCTTCTCCCTCACACTAAAAATCCCACTTTGTCTCTTCTGAACTTTTAATCTCTTCTCTTTCTTTCTCAAAATTCCTCTTTCATGATCAAGATTTATGGGTGAAGGAGCATGATCGGAAGTCGCTTAGGGGAGAACTCAAGACACTGAGGCTAGGACCTTTTCCTTTGTCCTTCTTTTTTTAGAATATAGAAGATTTGATATGCATTTTCCATTTTTGGTTGGGGTTTTTAATGATTTTTTTGTTTTCATTCATATTTTTTGTTCTCCATGTCTTTTTGGAAGTTTTGTTCGTGATGTGAGAAAGATTTTTTGCTTTGGGTTGCGGGTTTTGTTGTTTTTTTTTTTGTTTGTTTGGCTTGTTTTATATACTCATTACATTTCTTTCATATGTAGTTAGGGTTTTGTTGGTTAAGGACTAGAAGCATAAAATGTGAAATAGAGGTAGTCCAATTTTCTAATCTCCTTTTCTTCTTATTGTTAATGTTTTTGTCTCATGTTCTGATATCTCACCATTTGTTTGAATGTTTGATGCTTCTATGTGTCTTATTTTTAATTTTAAGTATGTTGTTTGATGATTCATGTTTTGAGATGTCACAATATGTCTGAATTTGTTGTGCTTTAAAATGGAATCACCTTTCATTTCCCTTTTTTGTGTTAGAAGAAAAAAAAGACAAAAATTAAATGACTAGAGAAAAAATTGTTTGCTGAGAAAATGTTGCCAAAATAAAAAGGGTTGGGTTGCTCTTCAACTTTGGCTTAATTGGTTTTTGCAAGTTTGGTTAATGTTCTATTCTCTTTTTTTTTTTTAATTTTTTGTTAAGATTTTGGAGGTTGTAAAAAAGGGTTGGTTGCTTTGTAAGTTTGGCTTAATTAGTAGTGTTATCCTTGGCCTTTTGTTACATTTTATAAAGTCTGATTGTTCTTTAGGACACTACTATGAAAAACACTTTCTACGTTGGTTAATTTGCACATTCTATGTCAGTTATTAACCATCATCGTAGCCAATATCGTAGAATGTCTGCACTTTTTATGACGGTTCCATATAGAACCGTCTTAAAAAAAATATCATTCCAAGACAGTTCTTAGCTAAAAATCATCTTAGAAGGGTACCTTTCTAAGACGGTTCTTAGTTAAAAACCATCTTAGAAGGGTACACATTCTAAGACAATTTTTTAGAGAACTGTCTTAGAATACATTTTTTTAAAAAAATAAAATATATTGACGATTCTAAGACAATTTTCTCAAAAAATTGTTTTAGAATATAGACATTATAAGACGGTTTTTTAGAGAACCGTCTTAGAATGTGTTTTTTTAAAAAAAATAAAAAATTTAATATACATTAATGTCCCATATGAATTCTAAAAAATTTCATAAGTCCTTTACCCTACAAATCACAAATTAAGTATTTATTAGTTTAATGGTCTCAAGACTCTACTCTTAAGAATTTAATAATCCTAAATGCATTAATTTTACAATGCATGTAAAGGTTGAATGGATCAAGTTTTTAAACTAAGCAATAGAAAATTGTATTTGGATTCTTAAAGTATTGAAATTTAGCCAATGACAAACTATATTTCGGATGACATAGCCATTAGTAGTTGGGAGCAGTTTCACAAAATCATTATTTTAAATAAGCTCTTGAAAGTAATGATACAATATTTTGGAAGATGATAATAATAATATAGTTGTGCCACTACATTGAATTTCTAGCTATAAGAACAATTTGACCATAATGCTTCCTGTTAATTATCACATAAAACATTAATGTTTACGAATGCAATTGAGGCAAGCTGCACAATATATCATATCATTATATAACAAAGTGCAGTCAAAGGAATAATTATTTTAGTAGAATAAAGAACCTAAGGAGTCGGGAGAAGAACATACCTCCTGGCCCTTCGTCTTCACTGGGTCTAAAATAGTGCAGCCTCAAAATTCACTTAATTAATTGGGGAACAAACAAAAAAAAATCAAAATTATTATTGAATGCATCCACCTTGTATCGTTCCCTTTTCTGCTCTCTCATATTAAAAGGCCATTCATAATTGAGCCCTCTATCATTGAGTAATTAGGAGTAGTGAAGTAATCCCTCTTCTTACCCATTGCAACATATAAGTATACATGAATCACAGAACCTACTTGAATGAATTGATAAGTAAGAATAAGAGTAACAAACCTCAAGAAAATGAAGAATATCTTGCTTCCAGTGAAGGCAACTAATAAAGCATGCCAGTGCTGGATACAACCTGTGATTTATGAAAAAGTGAGAGTCAAGCAAAGTAACTTATTGAGTAACCAAGCCCGCAACAATTAAGAAAACAAAAAATAAGCATGCATGCATTGCAGCAGAGTATTTATATTTGACTGACCTTGACATTCCAACAAAACCAGGTAATGGGTCTCTAACCATCTATATCCTCAACAAATTCATATACCTAAAATGCCACAAGAAAATGATCAGCATCAACTTAGTAACCGATGAATCCCTTGGTTTTGTATATGTCTAAATGCTTGAAAGGTTGGTTAATACCCAAAGGTCATGTTACAATCAAAACAATATTCATACTTGTTAAGTAAAGCAGCAAAATACATATCATGCATTCAATTAATTGAATAAATTGTTATCATACTCTCAACATTCTAATTTTTAATAACTTCTCCCTAGAAAGAGAATAGACACCAATTTATAAAATTAAGCATAAAAGAAAAATAATGAAACTAGTCTTAACCATTTAAAATACAATTCATTCATTGTATCCATACCAAAAATAAATGAGTCCAAGCTACCATTAAGCATGTACTCATAAACCAACATTTTTCCCTCTCCTTCAAGGCAACATCCAAGAAGCCTCTTTATAGTAATTTCTTGCCCATCTTTTAGACTTCCTTGAAAATTTCAATTTTCAAATTGATAATTTGAAAGAAATCAAGAATTTTCATTTTATTCCTCAATTCTTAATGCCATAATAATCTATAAGCAAATTACTCTGTATACAAGTCCAAAACCACCTTCTCCAATTTTGTTCTTGATTGTGAAGTTGCTAGTGGCCTTAGCTATTGTTGACAAGTCAAAAACTAGTAGGTCCATATCATCCACTTGCACTCCATTGTTTTGATTTGATTTGATACTGAAGTCTAATACATAGTATAAGTAGGTGTTTCAGATTGTGATAAACATTTCAACACATTTCTTTTAATTTTTCAAAGGACTAGAATTTCATCTTTTGATAAAATGAAAATTTCCTATATCCTACTCTAAGTTATTCCACTTTCCCTCCCTCAAATGCAAATAAATAATTAAGGAAACAAGAGAGCTAGTACCTTGAAGTATAAACTATACACAGGAAAAAGTGTTTCAGTTTTAACTAAGTTAATTTTGAGATGATCAATTTAAAGTTCATTTTGATTTACCTTTTCCAATACATTATCTAGACAAAACTGAAAAAACAAAAAAGTCCTGCGCATAATATGATCTATAAATTGGCTGCAATCATAAATAGCCTCCATTGAAGGAAGAATTCAGAACAAGTGTCTGCCATGATCTTTCAATGTCCGTAAAACTTTTTGTCCTATTATTTCAAACTGAATTCAACAAACTTCTTATTTAGCATGCGGTTATTGACCAAAGAAGCTGAACCAAATTTTCTACAGTGGACCCTGTACACTATTTACTTCTATGGTTTTTGTTTTTCAGATCATTGTATGGTTGTCAAATAATATACATACATCTAATACAATACTACAAACATTAATAAAGCAATACAAAGAATTTTTTTCTTTATGAGAATAGGAACAAAAATGTGAATTTTACCTTTGACATTGCAACATGATTTCTTTCTAAAACACGAACCAAGTATTATTAGTATTCCAGCAACTGCAACCACGACCAAAGAAACTGTTACTACCACTAGGACTCCACCCTTCTTGTGGCCCTCATTGGCATGTTCTAATTAAATTTGATCACCAATCTGCAAAGGTAACATAAAATAGTCACATATGAAAATGTATCCAAGCTAAAAAATTTATTTGAAGAAAGACTAATAATTAGTTTCAAAGGCAAGTTCCTACCTAATTCTGAAGCATCAATTTGAACATATACATCCTGGCCTCCAGCTGCAAACTGTCTAATATCAATTAAATCAAGTAAAAGAAAGGTAACTAGAATGCTTGAAAAGCTCCGTGGAAGTTGGCATTGATTCACCGTAGCTTTTAGCAGCTCCACCTGGAGACAAAAAAGGAAAGTTTTGTAGAAAACCGCTAACCAATTACCCAGACACACTGATTCAAGCCTTCAACCAAAGCAAAAAAAAAGTCTTCTCAAAATGCTAGAGTCAAAGAGCACAGTTCAAATAAGTTATTTAGTGTCGTAAAAAATTAAAATTTCATATACATTAGCGTCCTAACTAAATTCTAAAAGAGTTGCAGTGCAAATCAAATGCATACATTTTTCCATGAAAAACAAAAATAAATATAATCAAGTATTGGAAAATAATCAACAAAATTCTAAGAGAAAGGTGCTCAGTTCAATTCCATTCTTATCAATTGATCAAACATTTTAAAATATTAGGGAATGTTCTCAAAATTGAAGCAAACAACTAAATTAACACAAGTGAAACTAGAAAGAAAATTCTTGAGCTTACCATTCAACACGCTGTTCAACCACATAACTATGGTCATACCTGAAAAACAATGGGAAAATACAGCAATACAAAAAGTTAGTAGAGGCCAAAAGGAAAAAACTATAAACTAAATATACATAATGAATCATCCAATCACACTAAAACCTTGGTTCATGATTCATGATTTTAAAAAATTCATACATACTGAAGTCTAAAGCAATAACCTCAAAAGTCAAACATGAAACTATCCAATAATATTGCTTAGATCCTCAGAACTCTAAGAAATGGTTCATTGACACCATTTCTTAGTTAAATGAATAAACAATAAAGAGGTGCACAGAGGAAAAACAAAACTGGAGAGGGTTGTTGGGTGAAGGTGCATCGGAGCCGTACAAGTCCCACTGACCAATAGTGTTGCCTAGATCCTCCAAATCAAAGTACACACTCTTGTCACCATACTTTGCTACCACTACACCACTCATGTAATTAATATTAAACTTCCACATACATTTAGAACCTATAGAGGCCTTTTTTGGTTTTTAGAAAACATATAAAACAAAAAAGAAGAATAGTACTATGCATGCATATTGATTTAATTAAATCTCTTGTAGAGTAATCAATAATCATAGTGCAATTTGTTCACCTAAAATTCTTGGGTCTGAAACTCTGGCGAGAGGGCTTGAAAGAGAGCTTAGTTCCAGCAAGGGAAGATCCAGCAAGGCCCTTGACAGTAGATGGTTGAACAACAACTAAGCTTGCCAGAGAAGCCATGAGTTTCTATATGATCAGTTGCTACTAATGCTTTGGTTTTGATATGTTGCTTGAATCTCATCTTCATTGCCACGTGGCCAACTTCATTTATTTGTGCAGATTTTGCAATTCATTCATGTCATGCCATGTGGTTTCAAGATGGATAAGCCTATCCACTTAGTTGCATCTCTTTGTAAAGATAACATACTACGTGTGCTGATTGAGTTGCAAGGTATGGTGAGATGCATTATTTTTATACAGAGGATTAGCTTATACGACTTAAGTAAATTAATTTACAAGTTAATTTGATATACTGCCAGTTAAAGATTTTTATACTATCAATTAATTAATTTAACTTTCAAAGTAATTATTATAAAAATAAACTTTTAATAATATAATAATTTATAAAACAGTAATGTAGTTCAATTAAATTTAATTTATAAATTATTACTGTTTTATAATAATTTATAAAACAATAATAATTTATAAATTTTTTTAATACTTTGCCCTGTATATAATCTTAGACAATATATATTTGTAATAATAATAAAATAGTCTAGTAATATATATATTAGGGGTCAAACTATAGCATTGCAAATAAATTAAAAAAACATTAAATTGGCTTTCCACCGTACAAGTTTAAGGTTCACATAAATCATTGACAAGATCCACTTAAAACTAACGTGACAGGCTCAAATTTGTAGAACAAATTCAACTTAAAGTGGTCATTATATTGTCATCGGGAGGGGCGTAGGTTTCTCAACTTAAAGTGGCCATTATATTTTAAAAATATAGTGAATAGTTGTAAATCCCACTCTAATCTCCAAGAAGCTTTACGGGAATCTAAGAAGGCACCTATTATTGTTGCTTGAATTGCTGCCAGAACACATGCTATCATTGTTCCTCAATACCTCAGTGGAAATGCTCTAAGCAACTTCACCTTTTTCAATTGAAAATAGCTATTTAAGATGAATATAATAATAATAATCACATTCAAGGAATTTTTAGAGTGAGAAGATAATTGTTCATTAACTTTTTTTTATTTAACATTTGTTAACTATAAACCATTGAATAATATATAGAGCAGACTAATACAATAAGAATGAAATGCATACTTGCGGAATAAACCAGGCCATATAGAGTAGAGTAATACTAACATGGCATTATTCCATTAAGAACTAAGCTAATCATTTAAATAAAGGAAAAAAATTAAGCAACATTAAGATATTCTTTCCATGCTACCTAAATAACCACCATAGTTCCTACAACAATCACCACATGTGCAGCCCTTGGAGTTGGAGATTCTCCAAAGGGAGTTATCATGCATGATATTTCCCTTATTAAGCACTGATGCAAAGGAGGCAAGTCTATGCAAGTAATAATTAAGTCTTAATGCAGGTGAGAAAGAATAACTTAATTCTAAGTTCACCTAGACCATTTATTAGTCAAGACATCATAATAGTGGACATCAGCTGTGGCACCAGCTAAAGCTGAAATGTAAACCATGTAACAGGATCAATTATAAGCATAAAAACTATAACACTTAATTGTTAAAGCTATAGAACATATCGTTTATTCACTAAGAAGTTCCCTTAATCCATTCAATATCAACTCTTCTTCAAAGGGAAAAATGGATAAGTCTATATAAATTATTGTTTATTTTGTGTTACTCCTTGCAGGAAGATAAGTAAATGTAGCCAATTCTCAAATAATCAAGAATGTGTTGCACCAAATCAAGTTTTCGGTATTTAGTTACCAACATCGATATGCACCATAAATAAGACTTACAAACATCATTTAGTGCTACAAATGAACAAACCTCTACCTAAGAGCTTAAGCTTTTAGAAGAGTTGGCTCTTACCAAGGCTTTTAAGACCAAGTGGTCAAGAATTCAATCCTTGTCACCACCGTTCTTCATAATTAAAGTTTTTGGATATAGTATATTGAGTTTATGCATTGTCTTTACTTCAAACTTGAGATTCTTTATCATACATGGTGCGTTAGATATAAAACCATTCATGGCCTTTCACCTAAGAGAGGTTATCTGTAAGGAGAATTAGTTCTTGACAAGCTTGTTTGGGTGAATACAATGGCTATGAAGTTGAACAGAACATACACAAACAGAAGGAACCACTAAATCCATCTTGTGGATGCATTATATAGAAAGCCAAATGGAGTGAAGTGTTCCCTATAACATTTGTGGAAAGAGTTACATAAAAATTTATGAATTTCCAAATGACAACCAACCATAATATAGAAATAAAGTTGTATATTAAAATCAATTCATTCAGTTTATTGTCTCATGTACACACAAACTTGTCTAAGGTGGTTTGAAGTAACCTTAAAGAGACTTCTTGGCAACGAATACAAGAAGATCAATGACACGTTAGTTGTAGAACCGAGGACAAAGAAGGTATTAGAACTAGCTGAATTAATAATAATAAAGCATCTAAAATTTGTGTGATTAGATTTTTGGCCAAATTAACAACTTATTGACACACTAACCCACTATCAAATACAAGAAAATGTTAAAGGTGCATTCACCTGTGTCCCCACTCGTTGTCGTACCAAGAAAAAAGCTTCACAAACTTCTTATTCAATGCAATTCCAGCCATTGCATAAAAAATACTTGATCTGGAACAATGATTTTTAAAAAAAGGTTAACAGGTAAATGCACAATGTCAGGTTGTCAACATAAAAAAGGGTAGGGAATATACCTTGTGTTCACACCAAAAAAAAAAGGAATATACCTTGTGTACGACATTATTTTATGGATGTTTTCATGTTTCTGTGAATTTAAAAGGGTCAATTGCTTCTGCTATGTGGTAAGCAATTTGATACAGCACTGCGTTGAAAGCCAAACCTAGAGTGTCAACTTGCTAGTTACTAATTTACTGTGAACCCATCTGTTACATACATGAGTACTAGGCCATTCATGCATTCAATTCTTGAATCACGTACATAAGAAACACCATAAGCTATCTCAATATTCAAGAGATACTAAAGAGACTAGCTAGACATGAGACAACAATCATGACAAATTGTTGTTCGTATAACAAACATAATGGAAAAAACAACACTAGCAATGGATTATGTACATTTCCTTTCCAAAGTTTGATGTAGGATTACCCAAACTAATTCAAAGATTACATTTATTTAGACCACACATTTCTATTTACCAGACTATTTAAATAGCCACTATAACTCTGTAGCATAACAGAAATCCTCCAATCCGCTATTGCAAATCCATTGTAGTGAGGCTGTCGCAAAAACTGCTATTGCAGCTGCAATAGACATCACAATTTCGTGACCGGGATGCAAGACAAGTGACTCTCCCCCCCTTAATTACAATTTCCCACTCCCCCATTCTTTTTAATGTCTTCATCAGTATTTTGTATTGAACAACTGAAATTTTGAGTTAACATTATACCAATTGTTATATAGTTTATTTTTAATCTGCATACAACTTAACGTATTCTCCATGTATAATTGATTTATTTCAACCACTAAGCAAATTTCACTATTTCCACAATCTGCTATTGATAACATTGGATCAGCATACCATAAACACACCAAGAACAAGTAACAAACATGTATTATTATCAGCAACTAGAATTCAAAGTTGACACACCTCAATCATAATTTCTCTAAGACTTTCTGCTTGGTTGGGAACAACTTTAATGAGTCTCATCTGAAAGTCACCCAATTTATGCATCACTCTCGACAGCACCATCATAATAGATTAAGCGAGCAAAAACACAAGAATAAAAACTACAAAACAAAATGGACCTTGAAATGAAGGGCAACTTTGGACATATAGGATTGGAGTTTCTCCATTATAAACAAGATAGAAGAATCGGCCTCCAGAACAATCTAATGGCCACGAATGATGAAGTAGTATTTGTTCGGCTGCTCCAACATCGATATCCCCAAAAAATCATGTTGGAAATCGATGTTCACCGACTGGTCTATGAAAAACATAATGAAAGAAAGGGTTTAAGAGAAAACTAAAAAACCCAAAAACCGAAAGCAAAGTGAAGAGTAACCTCATAAATTGGGTCTGTAGAAAGTGAGGGAGGCTTTGCATCTTCCTTCTTTTTCAACACACTGTGAGATCTCATTCAGACATTAGGGTTTAGGGTTTCGTCGGGGATTTGACTCTCAGGGATTAGGTTGGTCATGGTGAGAAGGAAGAGTTTTTCAAAAGGGTGAGAGACTGAAGTGACAAAGAACGAAGGCATGAGTTTGGTATTTGGAAGAGTGAAGGGAATGGAGTGGATAATCACTTTTGTACTCTTTGAATGCCCTTTGGAAGCTGGCGGCAACCATGGCATTTATTGATGCAATCCTACCCCGCAAGGGCATTGGATAGAAGACTCCAAGTAGATTGGGCCAGAGATCCAAGGGAAGGCCCTAGGGTTCTCATGAGCCTTAGGGTAGATTTTGAGCTCATGAGCTAAGTATGAGCTCGCTTATCTTTGTAAATATTAGAGTAGGTTTTTCCTTCGTTTGGGCCTTGTACTTTGGCCATTCTAGTAGTATAGGGTTTTAGCCTTGTATTTCGAGGTATTTTGAGTAGTCTTTGTAGTAGGGATTTTTTTTGTATTTTCATGTATTTTGCCATGGGGGTGAGCTTAGTTATTATAGGGGGTGTGTAGCTAAGCTCTAGCTTCTAATCTTAAGGAGGTGAGCTTACCTATTAGAGAGGTATGTGCAGCTAAGCTCTAGCTTCTTTAGGAATTTTCTTACGGAAGTTTCTCAAGAAGGTGAGCTTAGTTATGAGAGGGGTGTGTGTAGCTAAGCTCTAGCTTCTCAAGGAAGTTTTCTCAAAGAAGCTTCTCAAGGAAGTTTTCTCAAGAAAGCTTCTCAAGGAAGCTACCAAGTTTATAAATAGAAGCATGTGTAACACTTGTTGTAACTTTGATGAATGAGAGTCTTGTGAGACATACTTCAAAGTTCCACTTCTCTCCCTCTTTTATTCCTTCAATTTCGTGCTCCCCCCTCTCTCTTCCTCTCCCTCTTTCTTTTCCTCCATTGAAGCATCCTTAAAAGATTCTTATCCAAGGCTCATCTTGGTGGTGAAGCTCCTTCTTCCATGGCTTATTCCCTAGTGGATGGTGCCTCCTCTCACCTCATCTCCTTTGTCTTCCGCTGCATCTCCATGGTGGAAAATCACCATTAAAGGACCTCATTGAAGCTCAAAGATCCAGCCTCCATAGAAGCCCCACAAGCAAGCTTCCATCAAGTGGTATCAGAGCACAAGAGCTTCAAGTAGGTGCTCCTTAAACCTCCATTAATTTTTTGCTTTACCTTCTCTTCCATTGTTGTTTCTTGATTTTTCTCCATGTATCTCCTCACATGTCTTGTGATAAATGTTGTTAACATGATTCTTTAGAGTTTCCACCGATTAAACTTGCTATAGAAGCTAGATTTGATTTTATATGGTTCAAATTTCTTGTTCTTGTTCTTGAACCATGAATTGCGTTGAGTTTAGGTTCCTTTGAGTTTTGTATTGTTATTTTTGTGGCTAAAACCTAAACCATAAAATTCTTACAAAAACATTAAAGTAGAATAAAACCTCAAAAATCTAGAGGGATTTGTTCACTTATTGTAGTTTTGTCATAGAATTCATGTCTAGACATGAAACTTGTCACATAAGATTTCTTATGTTGTGCTGAATTTTATTTTCTTGTTTCTTTGTCTAACTCATTTGTTCATGAGTGCATGAAATTCTTTTAGCCTATTATTTGATTTGAGTTAAATCTTTCATGTTAATTATTCCTTAACATGTTCATGCAAAATTCTTAGAGAGTCTTTGATTGTGAACCTTTTCTTGAACTTTTAGGTTTCCTTATGATTGTGTCTATCGTGAATTTGAGTTTTGGTGATTGAATTGCTGGTTGAAATGTTTATCCTAAGTGAATATTGAACTCCTAAAACTGTGGTAAACAATCCTAGTGAGTTCAACATACATAGGAAGGTTGAAAGTAAGCCCAAGGCAATCAATATACCATGCTTAAAAAAAATCGCTGGTGCTGGCAGCTTGGACATACAAACTTGTAAAAATTACTGAGAATTGGTTACTTCGAATTTTGAGCTGAAATTTTTACTGAATTTTCTAGACATTTGGAAAAAAGTTATAAAAAAGAACCAAGTTATTTGGACAAAAGGAAAAAATACTAAAAATCCCACAAGTTTGCAGAAAAATCAGTATCCAGAAAAAAAAAGTGAAAGGGAAGCGTGTTTGTTGTTTTGGCTCAAAATTTATTCTATAATTGGTGCCTATGTTATACCAATCTTAGTTCCGAAATTTCAATTGAAAATTACTGTGAAAACAAGCGCCAAAGCTAGAGGTTTGTTGAGTCTTTTTTTTGTAGTTTTTTTACTCTACTCTAGAGCCATTCTAAGTTTCTCTTTGAGTCCTAGCTTGCTTCTATGTCCTTTTCATTGCTTTATTTGTTGAGTAATCCTTGAAAAATTGTCTTGTTAAAACTCCACTGTTTTAGCTTTCATTTCATTTTTTTTTGTCTTTGGTTATTGCTTGTCTCTTTGTTTCCTTGTTTGTGGGTTGCCATATAAGGAATTGGAAGGAGGATTGATGCCATCCCTTGAAGAATTTGAGTCAAGAAGAAAGGGGCCAACCACCTTAAGAGCTATTGGACTAAGAAGCACTCCAAATTGAGTGAATCACCAAAGAGAGAACAACCACCAAAATTGAGGACCGTTTTGTAATTTTGTAATTTGCAATTTACTTATCTTCATTGCTTTCAAGTTTTGTAACAAAAAGGCCTTTCGTAGGAAGTGTGTTGGGAGCCTCCAATAGGTTACCAAACTTCCATTTGTGTGTAATAATTTTAGGCAATTTTTCCTTAGGATAGTGAGTGTTTTGTTGGGAACCTTGAATGTGGTCATCCAAACACTCTTAGGATTCGCCTAGTTTACATTTCTTGCTTACTTTCATAGCTTATTTCCTTTACCTTCCATTGTCAAACCGCCTAGATAGCTTTCCTTTTACCAATTAGTTTTTTCCCTTATCTTTCACACCTCTTTTAGTGTTTATTTGGGCTAGTTTCAACCATAGTTTCTTTTACCTTTTGTTTTCAAACCTCCAACAAGAAAGAACCACAACTTAGGAACCAACATGAGTCATCATTCATCTAGTGTTAATGGCAAGGGTACTAGTCATAAAGACCCTTTATCTAGAATATTAGATGAGTTGAGTTCCCTCAAGTAATGGAAAGAAAAACAAGAGAGAAAAGAAAAAGGAAAAAAAAGAGTGGAATAAATAAGTCAAGATGAAAGAAAAAAAATAAGAGAGGAAGAAAGAAGAAAAATAATGAAAGAAATGAAAAGAGAAAAACATGCCTCCTATAGTAGTCATAACTCTTGCAAGAGCCTAAGTGAAGAACTTCGTGACTATTACGAAGGAAGGCATAGGTCACATCTTAGACCTCACTCCCATAGAAGAGAAAAGGAAAGAAAGCCTCAAGAGACTAACATTAACCTCCCATACTTCCATGGGAAGGACAATGTAGAGGCTAACTTATTTTGGGAAATTAGGGTAGAGCAACAACTTAAAAAGAAGTCTACAGCAAAATCTTATGGCTCTCACTCTTATCCAAAGAAAGACCAAGGTCAAGGCATCTTAGGGGTGACACCTTCTAAGCCCAAAGATGATAAGGGGAAGACAATAGAAAAGCAAGCCCCTAAGGTTAGTATACAAGAGAAAACTAGCTCTATAAAGTGCTTTAAATGTCTTGGAAGAGGACACATTACTTCTCAATGCCCCACCACAAAAACCATGATTATGAGGGGCCAAGACATTTATAGTAGCCAAGATAAGGCTACTACTTCACTTTCCGCTAGTGAAAGTGAAAAAGCAAAAGGGGAAGAATCTAGTGAAGAAATCTACCCCCAAGAAGAAGGACAACCATTAGTGGTTAAAGAGAAGTGTAAGGAGGTAAGTGTCTTCTCCAAGAGGTTAGCTAAGAAGGAAACTCATTTTACAATAAAGACAAACATTAAAGAAACTTTCCCTCTTAGACAACCTCCACATTTTCTCTTTTGTAAAAAGACACTTGCTAGCATTGCCACACCTCTTGGGCTTGAGTTTATTCCTCAAGTAAAGAAGTTGTTGGATGAGGGTTTGGTTCGCAAGAGCTTAAATCCTTGTCTTTGTTGGTGCCCAAAATAGGTATTATTAGGCACTAAGTCCCTAAAATAGGTGGTATGATGAATGTTTTGAGTGGTGCAACCCTCTTTTGTAAAATCACTCGTGCACCTAACATCTTCATGGTATGTGTACATAGGGACCCATTAGGTAGGTTTGTTCTTATTTTTAGTTTCAATACAAACTTAGGTACTCATATGGGACACCTT
Source organism: Glycine soja (assembly GCF_004193775.1). NCBI lineage: Eukaryota > Viridiplantae > Streptophyta > Magnoliopsida > Fabales > Fabaceae > Glycine > Glycine soja. The sequence continues at coordinate 25,526,269 of NC_041019.1, forward strand.
AAGTTTGTCATACTTTTTGGAAGGAATAATCAATATGAAAATACAAAAAAAGGTATGTTTTATTGCGTTACTTTTCTTAATTTTTCAAATAGTGATCAAGGGGTTACCATGAACCCTAAGAGAATAAAGGTCATTCCTGAGTGGCCCACTCCACCAAGTATAAGAAAAATTTGGGGCTTCCATGACTTAACAAACTTTTACAAAAGATTTGTCCCATATTTTTCTATAGTTGTAGCACCACTCATTGAGTTGGTGAGAAACCATGTTCCTTCATGGGAAGATGCCCAGGAAATGGGTTTTTAGACCTTACCTTACTTCAACATACCAAACACCACTAATACATATGTTTTTGTTCTTTTTACAGGTGTTGAGGGAAGGAGCCCAAAGTATGAAGAACCTCAAGATTTGAGGTCAAATCCTTTCCAAGGTGGAGGGAATGATGCAATCCTACCCCACAAAGGCATTGGATAGAAGACTCCAAGTAGATTGGGCCAAAGATCCAAGGGAAGGCCCTAGGGTTCTCATGAGCCTTAGGATAGATTTTGAGCCCATGGGCTAAGTATGATCTCACTTATCTTTGTAAATATTAGAATAGGTTTTTCCATCGTTTGGGCCTTGTATTTTGGCCATTCTAGTAGTATAGGGTTTTAGCCTTGTATTTCGAGGTATTTTGAGTAGTCTTTGTAGTAGGGATTTTTTTTATATTTTCATGTATTTTGCCATGGGGGTGAGCTTAGTTATTATAGGGGGTGTGTAGCTAAGCTCTAGCTTCTCATCTTAAGGAGGTGAGCTTAGCTATTAGAGAGGTATGTGTAGCTAAGCTCTAGCTTCTTTTGGAATCATCTTAAGGAAGCTTCTCAAGGAGGTGAGCTTAGTTATGAGAGGGGTGTGTGTAGCTAAGCTCTAGCTTCTCAAGGAAGTTTTCTCAAAGAAGCTTCTCAAGGAAGTTTTCTCAAGAAAGCTTTTAAAGGAAGCTACCTAGTTTATAAATAGAAGCATGTGTAACACTTGTTGTAACTTTGATGAATGAGAGTCTTGTGAGACATACTTCAAAGTTCCACTTCTCTCCCTCTTTTATTCCTTCAATTTCGTGCTCCCCTCTCTCTCTTTCTCTCCCTCTTTCTTTTCCTCCATTGAAGCATCCTTCCAAGCTTCTTATCCAAGGCTCATCTTGGTGGTGAAGTGATGGAAGCTTGCTTGTGGGGATTCTATGGAGGCTGGATCTTTGAGCTTCAATGGGGTCCTTTAATGGTGATTTTCCACCATGGAGATGCAGCGGAAGACAAAGGAAAAGAGGTGAGAGGAGGCGCCATCCATTAATGAATAAGCCATGGAAGAAGGAGCTTCACCACCAAGATGAGCCTTGGATAAGAAGCTTGGAGAGGATGCTTCAATGGAGGAAAAGAATGAGAGAGAGAAAGAGAGAGGGGGGAGCACGAAATTGAAGGAATAAAAGAGGGAGAGAAGTGGAACTTTGAAGTATGTCTCACAAGACTCTCATTCATCAAAGTTACAACAAGTGTTACACATGCTTCTATTTATAAACTAGGTAGCTTCCTTGAGAAGCTTTCTTGAGAAAACTTCCTTGAGAAGCTTCTTTGAGAAAACTTTCTTGAGAAGCTAGAGCTTAGCAGCACCCACCCCTCTAATAACTAAGCTCACCTCCTTGAGAAGCTTCCTTGAGAAGATTCCTAAAGAAGCTAGAGCTTAGCTACACACACCCCCTATGGGAGGTTAATGTTAGCCTCTTGAGGCTTTCTTTCCTTTTCTCTCCTATGGGAGTGAGGTCTAAGATGTGACCTATGCCTTCCTTCATAATAGTCGCGAAGTTCTTCACTTAGGCTCTTGCAAGAGTTATGACTACTATAGGAGGCATGTTTTTCTCTTTTCATTTCTTTCATTATTTTTCTTCTTTCTTCCTCTCTTATTTTCTTTCTTTCATCTTGACTTATTTCTTCCACTCTTTTTTTTTCCTTTTTCTTTTCTCTCTTGTTTTTCTTTCCATAACTTGAGGGAACTCAACTCATCTAAGATTCTAGATAAAGGGTCTTTATGACTAGTACCCTCGCCATTAACACTAGATGAATGATGACTCATGTTGGTTCCTAATTTGTGGTTCTTTCTTGTTGGAGGTTTGAAAACAAAAGGTAAAAGAAACTATGGTTGAAACTAGCCAAATAAACACTAAAAGAGGTGTGAAAGATAATGTAAAAAAACTAATTGGTAAAATGCAAGCTATCTAGGCGGTTTGACAATGGAAGGTAAAAGAAATAAGCTATGAAAGTAAGCAAGAAATGTAAACTAGGTGAATCCTAAGAGTGTTTGGATGACCACATTCAAGGTTCCCAACAAAACACTCACTATCCTAAGTAAAAATTGCCTAAAATTATTACACACAAATGGAAGTTTGGTAACCTATTGGAGGCTCCCAACACACTTCCAATGAAAGGCCTTTTTGTTACAAAAACTTGAAAGCAATGAAGGTAAGTAAATTGCAAATTAAAAAATTACAAAACGGTCCTCAATTTTGGTGGTTGTTCTCTCTTTGGTGATTCACTCAATTTGGAGTGCTTCTTAGTCCAATAGCTCTTAAGGTGGTTGGCCCCTTGCTTCTGGACTCAAATTCTTCAAGGGATGGCACCAATCCTCCTTCCAATTCCTATATGGCAACCCACAAACAAGGAAACAAAGAGACAAGCAATAACCAAAGACCAAAAAAAATAAAATGAAAGCTAAACCAATGGAGTTTTAACAAGACAATTTTTCAAGGATTATTCAACAATTAAAGCAATGAAAAGGACATAGAAGCAAGCTAGGACTCAAAGAGAAACTTAGAATGGCTCTAGAGTAGAGTAAAAAAAACTGAAAAAAAAAGACTCAACAAAACTCTAGCTTTGGCACTTGTCTTCACACTAATTTTGAATTGAAATTTCCAATTATAGAATAAATTTTGAGCCAAAACAACAAGCACACTTCCTTTTCACTTTTTTTTTCCTGGATACTGATTTTTCTGCCAACTTGTGTGATTTTTATTATTTTTTCCTTTTACCCAAATCACTTGGTTCTTTTTTTATAACTTTTTTCAAGATGTATAGAAAATTCAGTAAAAATTTCAGCTCAAAATTCGAAGTAACCAATTCTCAGTAATTTTTACAAGTTTGTATGTCCAAGTTGCCAGCACCAGCGATTTTTTTTAAGCATGGTATATTGATTGCCTTGGGCTTACTTTCAACCTTCCTATGTATGTTGAACTCACTAGGATTGTTTACCACAGTTTTAGGAGTTCAATATTCACTTAGGATCAACATTTCAGCCAACAATTCAATCACCAAAACTCAAATTCACAATAGACACAATCATAAGGAAATCTAAAAGTTCAAGAAAAGGTTCATAATCAAAGACTCTCTAAGAATTTTGCATGAACATGTTAAGGACTAATTAACATGAAAGATTTGACTCAAATCAACTAATAGGCTAAAAGAATTTCATACACTCATGAACAAATGAGTTAGACAAAGAAACAAGAAAAATAAAATTCAGCACAACATAAGAAATCTTATGTGACAAGTTTCATGACTAGACATGACTTCTATGACAAAACTACAATAGGTGAACAAGTCACTCTAGATTTTTGAGGTTTTCTTATACTTTAATATTTTTGTAAGAATTTTATGATTTAGGTTTCAGCCACAAAAAATAACAAGACAAAACTCAAAGGAACCTAAACTCAACACAATTCATGGTTCAAGAACAGGAACAAGAAATTTGAACCATAGAAAATCAAATCTAGCTTCTATAGCAAGTTTAATCGGTGGAAACTCTAAAGAATCATGTTAAAAACATTTAGCACAAGACATGTGAGGAGATACATGGAGAAAAAAATGAAGAAACAACAATGGAAGAGAAGGTAAAGCAAAAAAATTAATGGAGGTTTAAGGAGCACCTACTTGAAGCTCTTGTGCTCTGATTACCACTTGATGGAAGCTTGCTTGTGGAGCTTCTATGGAGGCTGGATCTTTGAGCTTCAATGGGGTCCTTTAATGGTGATTTTCCACCATGGAGATGCAGCGGAAGACAAAGGAAAGGAGGTGAGAGGAGGCGCCATCCATTAAGGAATAAGCCATGGAAGAAGGAGCTTCACCACCAAGATGAGCCTTGGATAAGAAGCTTGGAGAGGATGCTTCAATGGAGGAAAAGAAAGAGGGAGAGAAAGAGAGAGGGGGGGAGCACGAAATTGAAGGAATAAAAGAGGGAGAGAAGTGGAACTTTGAAGTATGTCTCATAAGACTCTCATTCATCAAAGTTACAACAAGTGTTACACATGCTTCTATTTATAGACTAGGTAGCTTCCTTGAGAAGCTTTCTTGAGAAAACTTCCTTGAGAAGCTTCTTTGAGAAAACTTCCTTGAGAAGCTAGAGCTTAGCTACACACACCCCCTCTCATAACTAAGCTCACCTCCTTGAGAAGCTTCCTTAAGAAGATTCCTAAAGAAGCTAGAGCTTAGCTACACATACCTCTCTAATAGCTAAGCTCACCTCCTTGAGATGAGAAGCTAGAGCTTAGCTACACACCCCCTATAATAGCTAAGCTCACCCCCATGACAAAAAACATGAAAATAAAAAAAAAAAAGTCCTTATTACAAAGACAACTCAAAATGCCCCGAAATACAAGGCTAAAACCCTATACTACTAGAATGGCCAAAATACAAGGCCTAGACGAAGGAAAAACCTATTCTAATATTTACAAAGATAAGCGGGCTCATACTTAGCCCATGGGCTCGAAATCTACCCTAAGGCTCATGAGAACCCTAGGGCCTTTCCTTGGATCTCTAGCCTAATCTACTTGGAGTCTTCTAACCAATGCCCTTGCGGGGTAGGATTGCATCATAACAGGGGCATAATCATCTTAGGCAATGATCATGTGGTAAGACGATCATGCGGTCACAGTTTTCTGCGCAATGTCGTTTCCTATTTTTCAGGTACTTAGGGACGGACGCAAGTAGAGGCTAGGGTCACGACCGACAGATCGTCGTCCCTTCCCCAGCTCTGGACAAACGGAAAACGCCGCCGCAAGGCATCCTAGTATCCTTTAAATTCACAGTAATTATTATTGTTGTGTGTTTAAAATAAATAATGGATGCCTAATCTACCCTGAGTGGGTTCGAGTAAGCGAACGCCGACCCGTAGAGGGCCATGCTTATGTCTTCCCTAAAAAGGTTAGCTCGCCTGGGCGAGCACCCCTGCACCTGCAAATATAAAAACGAGGGAGGGGGAGTTTTCCTCCACCCAAAACTCTCCCCCCTCACTTCAAAAACACCTAGCTCACGGGAACTACGAAGACAATAGCCCCCAAGTTTCCATTGTTGAGTTTTTGCTTTCCTTTTCACACTTTGTTTCACTCCTTACAAGTAAGTGAACTTTCCCTTGGTTATTTGGCTCTCCATTGATGTGTTTTAGTGCTTTAGTTGCTCATTTTTTGCGAAATTCGTGAAGCAATTCAAATGTGAATCCATGTTGTTTTTGCTAAATTAAGGGGTTGTAAGGGATGGCCTTAGGCCTATGTTGCATTATGGAGTAATGGGGCATACCACATTGCCCCCATTCTCTTGTTATTCATGCCTAAACATGCGCCCACCAAGTGCTCGGTGAAATGCCTCAATGACATATGGGCATGGTTTTGTAAGCTTGGGATTGTGGGACTATTTTATATGTATAGGGACAGCATGAAGAATTTACAATGAGTGCCTGAATGCGATTCTAGGCCTAGGTGTTGGATCGAGTGGCCTCAGAATAATTAAGAAGGGGGGGGGGGTTGAATTAATTATTCCTAAACCTTTACTAATTAAAAAATTACTCTTTCAAGGCTTTTACTAAATTGTTAAGAGAATGAGGAGTAGAAGAGAAACTTAACAAAAAGTAAAAGCGGAAATTAAATGCACAGCGGAAAGTAAAAGAGTAGGGAAGAAGGAAACAAACACACAAGAGTTTTTATACTGGTTCGACAACAACCCGTGCCTACATCCAGTCCCCAAGCAACTTGCGGTCCTTGAGATTTCTTTCAACCTTGTAAAAATCCTTTTACAAGCAAAGATCCACAAGGGATGTACCCTCCCTTGTTCTCTTTGAACCTAGTGGATGTACCCTCCACTAGAACTGATCCACAAGAGATGTACCCTCTCTTGTTCTCAGTCAAACCCAAGTAGATGTACCCTCTACTTGTACCACAAAGGATGTACCCTTGAGACAAAGATCTCAGGTTGTTAAACCTTTGACACTTAGTGAATGGGGATACAAAAGAATTCTCAGGCGGTTAGTCCTTTGAACACTTTTGTATTAGGGAAAGGGAAGAATCAAAAGAATTCTCAGACTGTGTCGTTTTGAATTCTTTGACAAGGGAGAAGGGAGACACAAAAGAATTCAGGCGGTTAGTCCTTTGTTCTTTTGGAAAAGGGAGAAAAGAGACACAAAAAGAATTCAGGCGGTAAGTCCTTGGCGAATTCTTTTTGGCAAAGGGAGAAGAGAATGAAAAGATGTTTCAAGGTTTGGAAAACCAGAAAACTTCAGAAAGCTTTTGGTACAAAGAAGAAGAGAAAGTTCAAAGAGATTTCAAGGCTTGTAAAGGATTGATTGGAAAAGCAAAAGTATTCAAGATTCTTTAAATGCAAGACAAAGCCTTGCTTTTATAGACTCTTCATCTCTGGTCAAGAAGACCATTTAGAAGAGTTATAACTTTTAAAAAAAACTTAAAACCAATTTGAAAAAGTCAAAAACCTTTTGAAGAGTTACATCTTTTGATTTTTTTTCAGAAACAGTCACTGGTAATCGATTACCAAATAAGTGTAATCGATTACACAAAGCTTTTGAGTGAAAGGATGTGACTCTTCACATTTAAATTTGAATTTCAACGTTCAAGGGCACTGGTAATCGATTACCAAAACATTGTAATCGATTACAGCCTTTTGAAAATAATTGGAACGTTGTAAATTCAGTTTGAAAACATTTTCAAACTCATTTTGCTACTGGTAATCGATTACAACAATATGGTAATCGATTACCAGAGAGTAAAAACTCTTTGGTAAAGGTTTTGTCAAAAACTCATGTGCTATTCAAAGTTTTGAAAAAACTTTTTAATACTGTCATACCCTAATTTCGTCCGGGGACTATTGCTTGATGGCATGCAACCTTTGATTGACCGCTTCGAAGTACTTAGCACCCTTTGTTGCACAATATGTGAAGTCCCAAGATGCGCCGGAAATCAAAAGAAAGCATGGTTACACGATCCGTGAAATTCCGTAATGTGGTGGAAACCAAAAGGAAGTATTGTTACGCAATTCGTGAGTTTCCGTAACTTGTTCGAAAGCTAAAAAATAGTAAATACATGATCTGTAAGGTTCCGTAGCCTTACGGAAAGAAAATAAGTATCGTTACGAAATTCATAAAGTTTCGTAATGTTACGGAAAAAGAATCACCAAAAAAACAAAGGGGGGTGTATTTAGTAAAAAAGGGGATGCAAATAGAAATCAGGCCCACTTGGGCATTCCAGATTCTTCCTCCAGAAGGCGGTTGCTTCTGGAGGAAGCAACCTGGCTCGCCTGGGCGAGCTGGGTGGCAAGCTCCTCCCCTATTTTGCTATAAATAAGGGGAGGAATGAAGAAGGAAAGGTTTCAGCCTTCTTGGCACTTCGTATTCTCTTGAAATTGCTGAGGAAAATTGTTTCCGTGAAGAAAATCCAAGCCGAGGCGCTTCCGTAATGTTTCCGTAATGTTTCCGTGAGTAATTACGCGAAGATTTTCAACCATTCATCGACATTCATCGTTCGTTCTTCGTTTTTCTTCGGTCTTCAACCGGTAAGTACCCCAAACTGAGCTTTTCAATTCATTCTATGTACCCGTGGTGGTCCCCATTTGTTTCGTGCACTTTTATTCTCGTTTTTATTTACTTTCCGTACCCCCTTTTGACGTGCTTCAGTCATTTATTTAAGTCATTTCTCGCCTAATCAAAAAATAAAATAAATTTCCACCGATCATTTGATTTGTAATATCCGTTAATTTCTGTTAAAATGAATTCCGACCGTTCGGTCGTGCCGTAACCACGTTGGAAATAAAAAAAAGAGGTAAAATAATAATATAATAATCAAAAAATAACTTTTAGTAAAATGAAGCGAAAAAAATCAATCGGACGTTTTCTCTTTGGGATTTCTCATTCTTAATTGAAATTGACTAATAACTAAAGTGAAACTAAGGCTAAAATCAACCCGCCAAGTCAAGCTCGTCCACAAAAAATCACTAAAAAAGGATTTGAAAGTTAATTATCTCAGTTTTTGCTTACCAAGTAAATGGATCATTTTTAAGGTCCAATGCCTTAAAATGATCACCTTCCAAGTAAAAAGAATCGCTTGATTCACTCTTAAAAAGAACTACATAGGTCTGATTTCCTCTTCGATGGAGGGTACGTAGGAGCAAAAGCCCCGCTTTTGACGTTGGTGGCGACTCCACGCATCTTTCCTCCTTTGGAAAGCGCACCCATGAGCCTCGCCTCGCACGCCCGCAAAAGGGCATGTTGCGACAGTTGGCGACTCCACTGGGGACTTTTTTGTGAGTTAGGCCTATTTTAAGGAATTGTGAAATTGTGAACTTTGTGTGTGCATTTATTGAACTGTGTAAAATGTAATAACTGCTGTCTTTTCCACATTTTTACGCTGCATTCTAAGCACCCACGGGTTTGAGTAAAAAAGGGGCCCTATACCCGGGTTCATGGGAATCTGAGGAGTGGAGGTGAATCTATAATCATGCTAGGTCTACGACTTGCTTGATAATAGTGGAACCTCGTCTAGAGCTTTCTCTCTTTATAATGTGTTGTCGCTGGTATTCCATACCGCCACAATATTATTATCTTGAGTGATGATACCTCTAGAAAACAGTCGTGTGAGTTATGAATCGTGGGAAGTAGTTATTAGAGACCCCTAGATATCATCCTATAGGTTCCCAAATAGGGGCATAGAGCAAACACGCTCTGTGCCATTTGTTCTCATGCATTTCTCTGCAAATAGCACATAAAATGTAGTTTTGCTAGTGATATTTTGTTTCTTTAGAGTAATACGTCACTTTTTAATACTTACGTTGAGGCGCCATGATGCCTAAAACGTAGCGTTAAAAAGATGGATCTTTGCGGTCTCGTATATGTAAATTACCCCTTTGCTTTGTTTTCCTTGCGTTTCATGCATACGCATTGCATCATTCATATCGGAGTCTTGATCCACCCCTTTTTTAGGTAAATGATGGGGACAAATCAAAATGGAAAAAGATTTTATCAAGTCAAGGTTAAGGGTCTAGATGTCACCAGCCTCAAGGAATTGGGACAATTGATGGGACCTCTGCAAAGGCAAGCCTTCCGCAAAGTGTACGGAAAGATTCTAGATTTGACCGCAGCGGAGGTATTTACGGAAGTTGTTGTATCCCTCGCCCAATACTATGACCAGCCGTTGAGATGCTTCATGTTTGGGGACTTCCAAATGGTACCGACTGTTGAAGAGTTTGAGGAGATATTAGGATGCCCTCTTGGGGGAAGAAAACCGTACCTTTTCTCCGGGTTTCTTCCCTCCTTGAGTAAGATTGCAGCTGTGGTCAGAGATTCGGAAAAAGAGTTGGATCGCATGAAGCAAACTCGGAACAACGTAGTGGGCCTGCCGCGGAAATACTTGGAAGGCAAGGCAAGGGATATGGCAAGCCAAGAGAAGTGGGTCCCGTTTGCGGATATACTAGCTTTGCTGATCTTTGGGGTTGTCCTCTTTCCGAATGTGGACGATTTGGTGGACCTAGCCGCAATTGATGCTTTCCTTGCATATCACCATAGCAAGGAGAGTCCAATGGTGGCTATCTGGTGGACTTATTTGATACCTTTGACCGAAGGTGCGAGAAGAACAGCACACGGATTGTCTGTTGCTTACCCGCTCTCTGTGTGTGGTTGGTTTCGCACCTATTCCAACAAGACATAAGACACCCGTGTCCGCTTCAAAGTTATCGCTCGTGCATCGAAAAAAGAAGAGTTGATTGGGACCAACACTTGGCTAGGATAGGAGACAGCGCAATCAATTGGTTTCCTCGATGGAAGGAAGGAAAGGAGGGAGTTTTTTTCTCATGTGGGGACTACCCTAATGTTCCGTTGATAAGGACGAGGGGTTGTATTAACTATAATCCCGCACTTGCCATAAGACAGCTAGGGTACCTCATGAGGGGAACGCCGACGGAAGAGAGCCTCTCGCCTTTCCTTGTGAGAGATTTCGGCGCGCAAAGTCTCAAGGTTATACAAAGAGTCCACAAGGCGTGGAGAAGTCCGTTGAGGAAAGACAAAGAGCTTAGGGGCATCCGTAATGGCGTCATCGGTGATTATCATGGATGGCTAAGAGTTCATACGCGAGGGTTAGATTGGCTCTCCAAGTTGAAAGTTATCAATGAGGAGAACTTCGAAGCTCCGGAGGAAGATGAAGAAGTCCAAGCTCTAAAATTAGAGCTAGGGAAGGCAAGACTCGCCAAAGAAAAGTTCAAGTCAGCCGCTACAAACATCCGGAAAGAGTGCACCGAGTTACGAGAGGAAAACGTGGCCACTGCAAGAGCCCTTGAACAAGAAACCAAAAGGGCCCGCAAGGAGGAACATGGCCGAGATAAGTTCCGAGGAGCTTTGTGGGGTAGCAACAATGAGCTCAAGCTCCAGAGAGAGGAAAGAGACCAGTCACGGGTACATGGCATGATCTTAAAGGAAGAATTAGCTGCTTGCGCGAGATCCAAGAGGAGTTTGGCTCAACACTTGGAAGCCACGGGGCAAAGCATGCTAGCTATCATAGGGCAGTACAAGGAAAAGTTAAACCAGTCTGTGACCCATGAACAAAAGCTAGTAGAGGATTTCGCACAAGTGTACGCCGAAAAGGAAGCAAGAGGGAGGGTGATTGATGCATTGCATCAAGAAGCGACTATGTGGATGGATAGGTTCGCCTTGACCTTGAATGGAAGTCAAGACCTCCCGCGACTACTAGCCAAAGCAAAAGCCATCGCTGAAGTGTGTACAACCCCCGAGGAAATTCACGGGCTAATCAATTATTGTCAACACATGATAGATTTGATGGCCCATATAATTAGAAACCGTTAGGTTCTGTTGTAACACTTTTGTATAATCTTGGCTAGATAAAAGCTTTGTTCTTTTTATAAAACGAGAAGTTCTGAACTCATCACGTTATGTAAAAAACCTTGAGGTGGATCCAAGTGCTCCGATCATTCATTTGCATATTCATGTTTTGGTGGCATACTCACTGTTGTTTGTTTCTTTAGGGAACTCACCATAACTAAGAAAGCGCAAAGGCACCCCTATAACACTCGATCCAGAAAAATGGATAATGAAGAGGGCGTGCAAGAACAGATGAAGGCCGACCTATCGGCCTTAAAAGATCAAATGGCTTCTATCATGGAGGCCATGCTAAAACTTCAGAAAACTATAAAGGATAATGCCACGGCGGCCGCCTCCAATACAGCTAGGGAAGCTTAACCGGTGCTACAGTCTGCAATAAACTTGGGCTGAGATAGAAACACGACGGTGTTCGGTCGGAGGTATAGTCCGCAAGCTTACCCTTATGGCTTGCCTCTGGACTTCACTCCCCGTACCGCTCCGGAAGATTTGAGCCAAGCCCCTCCTTATGCTGACTATCCCCTACAAGAAGATGATGAAGGAGATGCCTATCTAGGCCCTCTGCTTCCCCTCAAAGATCCGGCCCCCCATGAATTACCCCAACCAAACATAGTCCACCATGTCCCGTCTTCACCCGCACCCGTAAAAGAATCCGTTCCCTTTGTAGAAGATAAGGGAAAGATTGATTCACTTGAAGAGAGGCTAAGAGCGGTAGAGGGCCTTGGAAACTACCCGTTCTCGGATTTAGCGGACCTATGTCTGGTACCTGACATCGTCATCGCTCCCAAGTTCAAAGTACCAGATTTTGATAAGTACAAAGGGACAACATGTCCAAAAGGGCATCTTCGGATGTATTGCCAAAAGATGGGGGCGTATTCTGCGGACGAAAAGCTGTTGGTGCATTTCTTTCAAGACAGCTTGGCCGGAGCAACAGTGGCATGGTATACCAATCTGGAAGCTTCTTAGATCCGGTCATGGAAAGACTTGGCAACTGCCTTCATTAGGCAGTACCAATACAATACGGATATGGCTCCCGATCGGAACCAGCTTCAGAGTATGACCAAGCGAGAACATGAGTCCATTAAAGAATATGCCCAAAGGTGGAGAGATCTCGCAGCTCAAGTCATCCTGCCCATGACAGAGAGGGAGATGATCACAATTATGGTAGATATGAGGGTCGATTCTTTGAGGATCCCAACGAAGAGGGTTTGACAATCGAACTGGTGCACTTAGGGACCGGAGAGGGAAAGAAAGAAGTAAAAGTAGGAACCGGTATGACCGCACCTATCCGCCAAGGCTTGATAACCCTTCTAGAAGAATATCAAGACGTCTTTGCGTGGTCATACCAAGATATGCCCGGTCTGGACTCCGACATTGTGCAGCATAAGTTGCCATTGAATCCTGGGACTTCCCCAGTTAAACAAAAGCTACGAAGGATGAGACCTGATAGTCTTTAAAAATCAAAGAAGAAGTAAGAAAGCAGTTCGATGCGGGTTTCTTAGCTGTAGCTCGATACCCGGAGTGGGTGGCCAAGATTGTCCCAGTCCCGAAAAAGGACGGCAAGGTGCGAATGTGTGTAGACTATCGGGACTTAAACCGAGCCAGTCCTAAAGACAATTTTCCCCTGCCACACATTGACATACTGGTAGATAATACGGCCAAGTTCGCCCTTTTCTCGTTTATGGACGGTTTCTCAGGGTATAATCAAATAAAGATGGCACCCGAAGATGTAGAGAAGACCACTTTCGTCACCCTATGGGGAACGTTCTGCTATAAAGTGATGGCCTTCGGGCTGAAAAATGCTGGGGCAACCTATCAGCATGCCATGGTAGCGTTGTTCCATGACATGATGCATAAGGAGATAGAGGTCTACGTAGATGACATGATTTCCAAATCTCGGACTGAGGACGAACACCTTGTCAATTTGCGTAAACTGTTCGGAAGGTTGCGGAAATACCAACTGAAGCTAAACCCAACCAAGTGCACCTTCGGGGTAAAGTCGGGGAAGTTGCTAGGATTCATCGTAAGCCAGAAAGGGATAGAGATAGATCCCGAGAAAGTGAAGGCCATTCTTGAAATGCCGGAACCACGCACGGAGAAGCATGTTCGAGGTTTCTTGGGCAGGTTGAATTATATCGCGAGATTTATCTCGCAACTCACCCCTACATGTGAGCCCATTTTCAAGCTATTACGTAAGAACCAGACGGTCCTGGGGAACAGCGACTGCCAAGAGGCCTTCGAGAAGATCAAACAGAGCCTCGCCTCACACGCCCGCAAAAAGGCATGTTGCGACAGTTGGCGACTCCATTGGGGATCATCCCCAGTGGAGTCGCCAGAGCCTCGCAAACCCCCCGGTGCTCATGCCACCTGTAATAGGAAGACTTCTTTTCCTGTACATGACTGTGTTAGACGAGTCTATGGGGTGCGTGTTGGGTCAGCACGATGATTCTGGGAAAAAGGAACAAGTCATTTACTGTCTAAGCAAGAAGTTTACCGCATGTGAGATGAATTACTCCATTTTGGAAAGGACGTGTTGTGCTCTGGTATGGGCATCACATCGGCTTAGGCAGTACATGCTCAGTCATACAACGCGGCTTATTTCCAAAATGGATCCCGTGAAGTACATCTTTGAGAAACCGGCCCTCACGGGACGGATCGCTAGGTGGCAGGTACTACTATCTGAATTCGATATCATGTACGTCACCCAAAAGGCGGTAAAGGGAAGCGCCTTGGCAGATTATTTGGCCCAACAACCCCTCCAGGATTATCGGCCGATGCACCCTGAGTTCCCGGACGAAGATATCATGGCCCTGTTCCAAGAGAAGCGGGCGCACGAGGACATAGACAAATGGATTGTTTGCTTCGATGGGGCATCTAATGCTTTGGGCCATGGAGTAGGGGCAGTCCTTGTGTCCCCGGATGATCAGTGTATTCCTTTCACGGCCAGGCTAGGCTTCGACTGTACCAACAATATGGCTGAATATGAAGCGTGCGCCCTCGAGATTCAAGCGGCCATTGATTTTAATGTAAAGCTACTCAAAGTGTATGGAGACTCGGCTTTGGTAATACGCCAGTTGAAAGGAGAATGGGAAACTAGGGATCCGAAATTGATACCCTATCAAACTCACATCTTGAAGTTAGCCAAATTCTTTGACGACATTTCTTTCCACCACATACCTCGGGAAGAGAACCAAATGGCCGATGCATTGGCCACCCTGGCATCCATGTTTCAACTTGCCCCACACGAAGATCTGTCGTACATCGAGTTCAGATCTCAGGGCAAGCCAACACATTGTTGTGCGATAGAGGAAGAGCGGGATGGGAAACCGTGGTACTTCGATATCAAACAATATGTTGAGAACAAAGAATATCCACCAGGGATTTCCGACAATGACAAGAGAATGTTAAGGAGATTGGCTACTAGTTTCTTTGTGAGTGGTACCATCCTGTACAAACGAAACCACGACATGACCCTCCTACGATGCGTAGATGCCAAAGAGGCGAATTTCATGATTGAGGAGATCCACGGGGGTTCATTTGGGACATATGCCAATGAGCATGCTATGGCCAGGAAGATCCTTAGGGCCGGTTATTACTGGCTCACTATGGAGAGCGATTGCTGCACCCATGTAAGGAAGTGTCATAAATGTCAGGCATACGCGGACAATGTCAATGTTCCACCACATCCTCTGAATGTTATGTCCGCCCCTTGGCCTTTTTCCATGTGGGGAATAGATGTCATTGGGGCCATCGAACCCAAAGCTTCGAATGGTCACCGCTTCATTCTTGTGGCGATAGATTACTTCACCAAATGGGTCGAAGCGGCTTCTTATACTAATGTCACGAGAAGTGTGGTGGTCAGATTCATAAAGAGGGAGTTGATTTGTCGATACGGACTCCCTAGGAAGATCATTACTGACAATGGCACCAATATGAACAACAAAATGATGCAGGAAATGTGCGAGGATTTCAAGATCAAGCATCATAACTCCACCCCTTATCAGCCAAAGATGAATGGGGTTGTAGAAGCTGCAAATAAGAATATTAAGAAGATTGTTCAGATGATGACGGTGTCATACAAAGATTGGCATGAGATGTTGCCTTTCGCCCTGCACGGATATAGAACCTCGGTACGAACTTCTACTAGGGCAACGCCGTATTCCTTGGTTTATGGGATGGAAGCAGTACTCCCATTTGAGGTAGAGGTCCCTTCCCAGAAGATAATAGCGGAATCAGGCCTAGAAGAGTCAGAATGATCTCAAGCACGCTACGACCAAGTCAATCTTATTGAAGGTAAGCGTTTGACGGCCATGAGCCATGGGCGCCTATATCAACAAAGGATAAAGAATGCGTTCGACAAGAAAGTACGCCCACGCAAGTTCAACGAGGGGGACCTTGTGCTAAAAAAGATTTCCCACGCTGTTAAGGATAATCGAGGCAAGTGAGCCCCGAATTACGAAGGACCTTTCGTTGTGAAAAGGGCTTTTTTCTGGGGGTGCTCTGATACTCACCAACATGGATGTCGAGGAGCTATCCTCGCCCGTAAACTCTGATGTCGTTAAGCGATATTACGCTTGAAGTCTGGGGCAATTGAGAGGACCGTTGCATGTTCTTTTGTTTCTGAGTTTTTTGTTCTTCTTGGTTTCCTCCAGGGATTCCCATTCACTGTAATTGTCTCATTTCTTTAAAAGAAGAGAAGATGGGTGAGGTTTCAGTCCTCACTTTAGTTTTAAACCTTGTGTTAGTTTGTAAGAACCTGAGCCCTCTTCGCTCGGTTCATGGGGTGCCCCAAACGCTTAAATTGAAACTGAACCTAACCAACCTTCACTAAGAAAATCATTGCATTAAAAGCATTCATACATGTACGTACACATGTATATCTTGTGGTAACAGGGGCAGAATCGTCTTAGGCCACGGTTAGAAGTCGAGACAAAGTTGACGGCAGAAATCAACCAAGGTAAGACGATGACCCGGTCACAGAATCGTCTTAGGCCACAGTTAGAAGTCGAGACAAAGTTGACGACAGAAATCAACCAAGGTAAGACGATGACCCGGTCACGATTGGCCTCACATTGTTTGTTTCCTACTTCCAGGTACTTACGGATGGTGCAAATGGAGGATAGGGTCACGACCGACCGATCTTCGTCCCTTCCCGGCGCTGGACAAGCAGAGAACATCGCTGCAAGGCAGCCCAATATCCTTTGAATTTACAGTATTTATTACTATTGTTTATGTTAAATAAGTAATCGATGCCTGTTTCTAACTTAAGTAGGTTCGAGTAGGCAAACGCTAACCTGTAAAAGGGGGGGGGGCATGGTTACGTTTCCCCTAAAAAAAATGGCAGGTTAGCTCGCCTGGGCGAGCAACCCCTGCACCAGATTATAAAAAATGAGGGAGGGGGACGTTTTCTGCACCCAAAAACTCCCCCCCCCCCTCATTCAAAAGCAGAGACTTCACAAAGCTTACGGTTTTTGCTCTCCCAAGCCTCTTTTGGTCGCATTTTGCTTTCGTTTTTCGTATTCCTACTCACTCCAACAAGTAAGTATTCAATCCTTGAGTTTTTAGCTTTAAATTGTGAGAATGTGCTCATATTTGTGGGGCATTTTGGAGTTTTTTATGCTTGATTTGTTAGAGTTGAAGGATTGTAGGGGATGGCCTTAGGCCTATGTTGTATTCTGAAACAATGGGGCATGCCACATTACCCCCATTCTCTTGCAATTTATGCCTAAACACGTGCCCACCAAGTGTTCGGTGATTTTGTAAGATTGGGATTGTGGGACTGTTTTATATACATAGGGACAGCATAGAGGATTCGAAGTAGGTGCCCAAATGCAATTCTAAAGCTTAGGAACCCAAGCTTTTAGTTTCAATGCAAGGAAACATGGCTTATATCTAAAAATCTAAATTTGGGTTTTGAAAGTGGAAAGGCATGAAAATTAGGACATGCTTGTGAGAGTTTTTACTCGAGTTTGGCTGCCCCATAAGGGGTACTTTGCACCTAGGTAGCATGGAAAATACCTTTCAATGGTATGTAAATAAGTGTATAAATATAGGTAGCATGGAAAACACCTTTAAATGGTGTGTATATATGTGAATATATGGCATAAAATTCCTTGCAAAGTGTGAATGAGTAGCAGAAAAATGTCTTTCAACATATGTGTATTTGAGGATAGGTAGCATTAGGAGCCTTTTAGAAAATGTACCCATGTCAAAAAGGGCCTAGGACGCTTCCTAAATGAATATATGATGGCATGGAATTTCCTTTTCAAATGCAAGTATGTGCATGATGTAATTAGCTTTCCAATGTGCATATAAATAAATGTGAGTGAAACAACAAAAATTTGTATGATAAATACTTCAAATATGTGTAGATAGCAAAATATTTAGGATGTGATTAGGTGTAAATTTTGACACAATGCCTTGAGCACGAGAATGTGTGTTCTTTTCAAAGATATATATATGTGTGGTAACTAGAATGTGTTGGATGTCCTTGTACGTTGACATAAATAGTAGGATATTTTACACGAACGCATGTGCATAAATATGTTACATTAAACGTGTGCATGAGTTCGTTCTAAATCGGAAGGGTTAGCATGAGCATTATCTTGTAAAACTAACTTCCCAAAATGTTTGTCCTCGCAGGAAATGGCTCCGAGAAAGCTTCCTGCAAAGAGATCCAGGAAGGACAAAGCGGCTGAAGGGACCAGTGCCGCTCCTGAGTATGACAGCCATCGCTTCCGGAGTGCTAAGCACCAGCAGCGTTTCGAGGCCATCAAAGGATGGTCATTCCACCGGGAGAGACGCGTCCAGCTCAGGGACGATGAGTATACCGACTTCCAGGAAGAGATAGTTCGCCGGCGGTGGGCATCGATGGTTACCCCCATGGCCAAGTTCGACCCAGACATAGTCAGTGGATCCCTTTCGATGCTAATGCCCTCAACCAGTTCCTGGGATACCCTTTAGTGCTGGAGGAGGGCTAGGAGTGCGAGTATGGCCAGAGGAGGAAACGGGCCGATGGGTTTGATGAGGAGGCCATCGCCCAGTTACTGTGCATACTGGGACAAGATTTTGCCCGGACCGCTGCCAGGAGATGGGTGCGAATCATGTGCACCAACATGACTACCCTGACTCAGACATTGATGATGTTGCTGCTTAGCAAATCCTGCCCAGCGATCATAATTCCGACCTCCCTCTGCCGAAGTGTCAGTTGGTGTATGCCATCCTGACACAGATGAGTGTTCATGTGGCTCAGTTGATCGCTGATGCCATTTATCTATTTGCAGGTATGCCACCGACCAGGAACCCTCTAGACCCGGATAAGTCTAACAGGGCCCTAGGTTTTCCGGCATTGATCACGGGTCTCTGCCAGTCGTTCGGGGTTCCGGTCACACCTAGTAAGGTAATTCGACCACCGATCACCCGGGCTTTCATAGAGAAGTACTGCACAGCTAGACAGGCACAGGGTGGCAACCCACAGGCCCCAGACGCACCGCCGCCACCTACTCAGGCTGATCCAGCTGCGTCATTCGACACGGAGCGGTATTTACGGCATTTGGTTCGCCAGCAGGCGGCCAACCACAGGGCGCACGTGCAGACCCATAACTCTCTCTACCAGCTTAGCCTCAGCCTGCAGAGCTAGGGTTTTGCTTCTTTTCCATGCCTTACTCCTGATCAGTTCAAGGCAGAGGTCGCATGGCCCGGAGATTGGCCAGAGGCCCAGGCAGGGGAGGCACCCGCAGAGGCTCCCGACGATGCAGATGAGGCCCGCGTGGACGAGGAGATAACTGATTTGCTTGATTTCTTGGGAGGGAGCGGAGCCATATGATTGGGAGATCCCTAGATCCATATTCTCTTTTTATGTTTCCCCTTTTATCTGTTACGTATCATTTTATTTTTGTTTAACTGAGGGACTAACGTTTGTTTCGTTTTGATTGACTTTTGTTTTGTGCATATATTTCGTTTGAACTGTTACGTTAGTATTTACTTCGTTGTTGTCAATAGTGTTTGTTGAAATTCCGGAATCATGTAGAATTTTTCATTTAGGAACATCGTCCAAAATAAAAATAAAATGAACCAAAATCATGATAAAAAGAAAGAAGCGTTGTGAATAAAATGTCTACGTATATAAAGAAAAAAGAAAAATGTTGTTTATATATGTATGTAAAAGGAAAATGTGTATAGAAGGATTTTTGTGTGTGTAAATAATGTGTGGAAAGAAATTCTTGTGTGAGCAATGAGTGTATATAAAGAAACTTTTGTATGAACCACATGTGTGTGTTGGGAAAAATGAAAAAATCTTAGAACATGAATAGGGTTCGTATATAGACCGTGTGACGTAAAGAGAAAGAGTTCTAATGCGTGTGCAGAAAAAGTTCGTCATGTATAAGAATGTAGGTGTACAAAGAAAAGTTTTCCTCATAGAGGGCCATGGGTGTATAGTTTTGTGAATATAAAAATGAAACAAAAAGGAAAAAGAAAGAAAGACCTCGAAGGTTGACATGTTATAGTTAGGAAGAAAAAATCATTCGTAGAGAGCAAACATATCTTCTGGAAACAAAGGACTAACGCTAAGAGTTTATTTTCCTGAATAACCGAGATAAGAATGGATGAATTCATTGAACTGATGAAAGAACATAATTTGGAAACGTTGGGTTTGTTTGTGTAAATTCCCAACTGTAGTATCACAATGCCATAAACGGGATGCTTGAGTGCCCACCTGGCTGTGGCCATGACTAATTTTGCACGTTGTTTCCAAATCATCATTGTTGCACGTGCCTTGTGAAATAATATGGAAGTTCGGCCCGAGACCGACACCTTGACACACGAATTTGTTTTGCCCCAGATATCAAGATCGGGCTCCCACGATAAAAGACCCCATTGAGACACAACCTTAGACTATTTTGAACCTTGGCCTATAAAAGGAATCCTTATCCTTTCCCCCGAAGCAGAGGACAGTGGAATCTCCTCAAGGGAGAGCAAATAGAATGCTAAAACCCGATTTCCCAAAGAAAGGAATGGAAAAGGGAAAAATGAAAAGAAAGAAAAGGAAAAAATGAAAAGAAAGGAAAAGAAGGATTCCTGATCGAAGATCGGAAGGAAGTAAAAAGGAAATCGGAGGAAAACAGAATAATTCCCGATCAATGAAAGAAAGAGAACAGAAGATCTTCAGACCAGATAAATTTTCGGCAAGGTAAGTGATTTTCGGCAAAGGAAAACCCATTTTTGATGGTTCTTCCTTTCGAATTGCCATTCAAAGTCATTCTCGACTGGCGATATCCCACCCCACATAAACAAAGAGGAAAAGACCGAAACACCCAGCTTCCTCTCCAAAAACACTACCCTCGAGAAAATCCTATTGATTCGTGATCGTACATGTTGATCTTTGATTCGATAGGAAATCGTGTGCAAAATAAAGTCATGGTGCAGTTATGGTTTGGGATTAGGGTAAAACACTTGCCTGTGTGAGTTTTTTATACACTATGAGTGATTTATTCCCAGTTTCAGCTTAACCCGATGTTTCCCCTGAATGTTCATTTAAAAGCTAAATGTTGACATCCTGCCTTTCATTTTTTGTTACAAGGAAGATTACCCTTGGCATGAGTATATTGTTTCTCTAAGATATGGTGCTCTCGCGAATGATTTATTTTTCTTTGCAAAAAGCATGTTTGCCTTTTTAGGTGAGAAAACCCGGTGGACCATTCGGTCCTGCCAACAAATCTTGTTCGGAGCCCCATGAATTGATTGTCGTTCATGCATCGTCCACCAACGAGTTTGGAGCCCCGCGAATTGATTGCCTAGTGCTGTTCGCCAATTCTCCATTCTCCACTTTTATTCGGAGACCCATGAATTGATTGCCTAGTGCTGTTCATGTGTCCTCCACCATCAAGTGCGGAGCCTCCGGTGGCTGGGAAATGTTGTTTTTGTTATTTTCCCGATTGGTTACTTCGCCAAACATGTGTGTAAATGTATATTATGTTATTGTTGTTTTTGTTGTTGTTTGTATTTTGTTTTGTGTTGTGCAGAAAAAAGAAGAAGTACAGACGAGAGTCGTCATAGACTAATCACGGAAAGGGCCAAGACGGACGAAATCAGTGTTTTTATCTTTACTTTCCTCTTATCTCCGATAAAAGGTAAGTAAAGAGGGGCAACTGTCATACCCTAATTTCGTCCGGGGACTATTGCTTGATGGCATGCAACCTTTGATTGACCGCTTCGAAGTACTTAACACCCTTTGTTGCACAATATGTGAAGTCCCGAGACGCGCCGGAAATCAAAAGAAAGCATGGTTACGCGATCCGTGAAATTCCGTAATGTGGCGGAAACCAAAAGGAAGTATTGTTACGCAATCCGTGAGTTTCCGTAACTTCTTCGAAAGCTAAAAAAGAGTAAATACATGATCCGTAAGGTTCCGTAGCCTTACGGAAAGAAAATAAGTATCGTTACGAAACTCGTAAAGTTTTGTAACGTTACGGAAAAAGAATCACCAAATAAGCAAAGGGGGTGTATTTAGTAAAAAAAGGGGTGCAAATAGCAATCAGGCCCACTTGGGCCTTCCAGATTCTTCCTCCAGAGGGCGGTTGCTTCTGGAGGAAGCAACATGGCTCGCCTGGGCGAGCTGAGCTCGCCTGAGTGAGCTAGGTAGCAAGCTCCTCCCCTATTTTGCTATAAATAGGGGGAGGAATGAAGAAGGAAGGGGTTCAGCCTTCTTGGCACTTCGTATTCTCTTGAAATTGCTAAGGAAAATTGTTTCCGTGTAGAGAATCCAAGCCGAGGCGCTTCCGTAACGTTTCCATTAGTAATTACGCGAAGATTTTCAACCGTTCTTCGACATTCATCGTTCGTTCTTCGTTTTTCTTCGGTCTTCAACCGGTAAGTACCCCAAACCGAGCTTTTCAATTCATTTAAGTCATTTCTCGCCTAATCAAAAAATAAAATAAATTTCCACCGATCATTTGATTTGTAATATCCGTTAATTTCTGTTAAAATGAATTCCGGTCGTTCGGTCGTGCCGTAACCACGTTGGAAATCAAAAAAAGAGGTAAAATAATAATATAATAATCAAAAAATACTTTTTAGTAAAATGAAGCGAAAAAAATCAATCGGACATTTTCTCTTTGGGATTTCTCATTCTTAATTGAAATTGACTAATAACTAAAGTGAAACTAAGGCTAAAATCAACCCGCCAAGTCAAGCTCGTCCACAAAAAATCACTAAAAAAGGATTTGAAAGTTTATTATCTCAGTTTTTTCTTACCAAGTAAATGGATCACTTTTAAGGTCCAACGCCTTAAAATGATCACCTTCCAAGTAAAAAGAATCGCTTGATTCACTCTTAAAAAGAACTACATAGGTTTGATTTCCTCTTCGATGGAGGGTACGTAGGAGCAAAAGCCTCGCTTTTGTCGACCTCAAAAATAAAAAAGGAAATAAAAGGTAAGATAACACAATTTCACAATTCTAAAAAATAGGTTGTTGTCCTTTGAGACAAACGTGACAGGTGCTAATACTTTCCTCAAACGTAAATACAACTCCCGAACTTAGAATTTTCTTTTTGATCGGTTTCCTTCGGTTTTTCCGACATTTTCCACAAATAAACGTTGGTGGCAACTATGCGCATCTTTCCTCCTTTGGAAAGCGCACCCGTGAGCCTCGCCTCGCACGCCCACAAAAGGGCATGTTGCGACAAATACTTATCTTGATTGAGTCTTGTCTTCATTCTTGAATCTTGAGTCTTGAATCTTGATCTTAATTCTTGAGATCTTGAATCTTGAATCTTGATTCTTGATTCTAGGCTTTCTTCTTGAGTCTTAAATTCTTCTTGATTCTTGAACTCTTGACTTGTTCTTGATTCACTTGAGATGTTCTTTGATTCACTTGAGTTATTCTTTGATCTTTAAGCTTTTTGTTCATCACCTTTGTCATCATCTTTTGTTGTCATCATTGTTATCATCAAAACACCTTTGAATCACATTCACCATGAAGCCTTGCTTCTACACTAGGAACCCAAGCTTTTGATTTCAATACAAGAAAGCATAAAAATGAAGGCGTTATGATAGGGATTTCCCTTTAGGCCAGCGGCTGATTTCTGGGGCTGCGCCATGATGTTTGCTTAGTTTGGGTAAAGATGTTATCCACCATGTACGTATATGTATAGGATAGGTAGCTAGAGAAAGGACCCTTCAAATAAAACGTGTATATGTTGAATAGGTGGTCAAGCGCTTTATAAATGTACACACGCTTGAATGCTTCCCAAAATGAATATGTGATGTGGAATTGCCTCTCAAGTGTAGATAGATGGCATGAAAATTCCTTTTCAAATTCAAGTGTGAACATGACATGAGACGGGCTCTCCAATGTGCATATATGTATAAATAAATGTGAATGAAATAACAAAAAAAATTGTTATGTTAAATAAAATACTCCAAATGTGTGTAGGTAATTTTTGGTAGCAAAATACTTTGAATATGGATATGTGTAATTTTGACACAATACCTTGGGCATGCATATATGAATTCTTTTCAAAAAATATACATGTGGTAACTAGAATGTTTTGAATATCCTTGTATGTTGATATAAATAGCAGGATACTTGGCACATATGCACATTGGTAAATGTTCTTTTTAAGGAAATGTGTGCACAAGTTTGTTCTAAATCGAAAGGATTAGCATGCCATTTTTGCTTTAAAATAGCATTTCCTTGTAAATTGACTTTCCAAATGTTTGTCCTCGCGGGAAATGGCTCCAAAAAAGCTTTCCACGAAGAGATCTAGGAGGGACATCGCGGCTGAAGGGACCAGTGCCGCTCTCGAGTTTGATAGCCACCGTTTCAGGAGCGCCGAACATCAGCAGCGTTTCGAGGCCATCAAAGGATGGTCATTCCACAGTGAGAGACGCGTCCATCTCAGGGACGATGAGTACACAGATTTTCAGGAAGAGATACCTCGCCGACATTGGACGTCGCTAGTCACTCCCATGGCTAAGTCTGACCCAGATATAGTCCTGGAGTTTTATGCCAATGCTTGGCCCACAGAAGAGGGAGTGTGGGACATGCGATCATGGGTGAGGGGTCAGTGGAAGGTCAGGAGTGCGAGTTTAGTCAGAGAAGGAACAGGGCCGATGGGTTTGACGAGGAGGCCATTGCCCAACTATTATGTATACCGGGTCAGGATTTTGCCCGGACCGCTGTCGGAAGGCGGGTGCGGATCATGCGCACCAGCATGACTACATTGACCCAGATGTGGATGACATTGCTACTCAGCAATGTCCTGCCCAGTGATCATAACTCCGACCTTCCTCTACCAAAGTGTCAGCTGGTGTATGCCATCCTGACACGGATGAGCGTCCATGTGGCTCAGTTGATTGCTGATGCCATCTATTTGTTTGCAGGTATGCCACCCACCAGGCACCCTCTAGACCCGGATAAGTCTAATAGGGCCCTGTGGTTTCCAGCATTGATCACAGGCCTCTGCCAATCATTTGGGGTTCCTATCACACCTAGTAAGGTGATCCGGCCACCGATCACCCGGGCCTTCATTGAGAAGTATTGCACGCCTAGGCAGGCGCAGGGTGATGCACCACAGGCCGCACATGCACCGCCACCACCTCATCAGGCTGATCCTGCTGGGTCATTAGGCATGGAACAACACTTGGTTCGCCAGCAGGCGGCCAATCACCGGGGGCAGGTGCAGATACACGAGTGTCTCTACCAGCTCAGCCTCAGTCAGCAGGGCCAGGGTTTCGCTCCTTTTGCGTGCCCTACTCCAGATCAGTTTAGGACTGAGGTCGCATGGCCCGGAGATTGGCCCGAGGCCCAGGCAGAGGAGGCGCCTGTAGGAGCTCTCGGCGATGCAGAGGAGGCCCGCATGGATGAGGAGATGACAGACTTGCTCGCATTCTTGGGAGGAAGCGGAGCCACGTGACCGAGGTCACCGCACTTTTGTTTTTAACATTAATGTTTGTTTTTTGTTAGTTTGTTATTGATGTTTTCTATTATTGTCTATATTGCTTGACATTACTGTTTTTCTGTTATTGTCCACATGGTTACTAACATTGCTGTTATTATTTTTCGGCGTTATGGATCTCAGTTATTTCGTCACCGTTTTTGCGACTTACCAATTCGTGCGTTTTTCACTTACCTTATGTTTAGACGTAAGTAGGTAGTATCCGCCCCCGTCTACACGATCTTTTAGAGGGGAAAAGAAAAAGAAAAAAATGAACAAATAACTTAAAAAAGAAAAAGGAGAGGAAAAGGAAAAGAGAGCAAGTAAGAAAAGAAAAAGAAGGAAGAAAAAAAGAAAATAAATAAAAATAAAAGTTGTCTAGCTAAAACAACAACATACTTGTGAAAAGAGATAATTTCCAACTTTTATTTGAAGAAAAATTCACTGATCATAACTAGTTTTTGAAAAAAATGTGTGTACACATTTGAAGGGTAAATGCAGTGAAAAGTTTTTCGAACACCCAAGATAGACTCAGATGAATGCACAAATTGATAGAAGAACATATTTTGGAAATACTGGGTTGACTAAAATAGAGAAAATGAATTATGAGCCCTAGCATCACACGACCAAAAAAATTTCGACACTTGAGTGTCCACATAGGTGCATGCATAATTAGTTTTGCATAAAATTTTCAAATCATCATTATTGCATTTGTGTCATGGAAATAATGTGGGACATCCCTTTTATCCCTGAACCGTTGGCCAAATCCACGCCCTGACATTTATCATGTCCAGTCATTCTACAAGCCTTGAGCCAAAATCCCAACTTACCATAAACCTTGACCCAGGGTGAGAATGTCCATCCTTGCTCTCGGAAGAAAACAAAAAAGGAAAAAAAGAGAAAAGGAGAAAATTCCCAATAAAAAAAATAGGAGAAAGCAAAAAAAAGAAAGAAAATTTCTTATCAAGGATCAGAAGAAAAAAGAAAAAATATGCAGAAAGGTCTTTGGACCAGACAATATCTGGACAATACATAATTGTCACCAAGTGAACAAAAAAAAAAGGGGAAAGGAAGACACGACCTACAGTGGTCCTCTCCTTTTGATTGCCAACCAAAATCCTATGCGTCGGTGACTTGTTCACCTCACACTAAACAAAAACAGAAAAGGAAAAAGTCAAAAAACACTCAAAGCCAAAGTTCCCACCAAATGAACCCATTCCCCAGAAAAAAACTCCTATTGATCCATGATCACGTATGTAGTCTTTGATTTGATAGGAAATGACTTGCAAAGCCAAGTCATGACATATCTATGGTTCGAAATTAGGATGAAACACTTACCTATGTGAGATTGATACACTTTGAGTGATTTTCTTCTATTTTTGTTGAACCCAGTGTTTCCTCTAAATGGTCATTTAGAAGCGAAATGCTAACATCCAAAGTCTCATTTATGGTTATGAGAAACTTTCATCAGCATGCTCCCCTTCCCCAGTGGACACATTGTTTTTCATCCAAAAAGCATATGTTGCTCTGATTAGTTGGATGTTTTCTCTCTTTACTAAAGCATGTTCGCATTTTAGTGAAGAAAACACCGAGACTATTTTTAGTCTCACAAGTTATCCAGAACTACGTAGGTCTGAGTTCCTCATTGAGGATACGTAGGAGCAAGAGCCTCACTTTTGTCGGTCGCCCCACAATCTCTGTCATACTGACCTTGGAGTCATGTGACAGGCGGAAATACCCAAGCGGTTATCCGTATAAACCTTTTGCTATCTATAAGACTCAAAGCATGATAGCACGCAGAGACTAACGTCGTCTTCTGCGCCTTTTGTCATCCAGAGGCGGCGGGCCCGATGACATGCGGGAACTATTTGGTCCCGCACTTTTAAACTTTTTTTATCTATATATAAGACTCAAAGCATGATAGCACGCAGAGACTAACGTCGTCTTCTACGCCTTTTGTCATCCAGAGGCAGCGGGCCCGATGACATGTGGTTATCCGCACTCTCGATGAGTGATAAACGCACAGAGACAAATTCTGCGCCCTTTGTCATTCAGATTTCGCAAGTCGAGTGATGAACGCGCAGAGACAAATTATGGTCATTCTGAGCCCTTTGTCGTTCGGGGACAGTAAGTCGAGAGGTGGGCAGAGACAAATTATGGTCATTCCGTACACCTTTTCGCCATCCAGAGGAGATCGTGTTCGGTGGCACGCAGAGACAAATGATGGTCATTCTGCGTCTTGCCGCCCAGGCTCGATCGTGTCCAACAACACGCAAAGACAAATTATGGTCATTCTGTGCCTTGCGTCAGCCCAGAGGAACGAATTCGACAGTATCAGGATGATGTGTCGGTACTGATCATGTTCAAATTTTTGCAGGTTCCACCGGCAGGGAGATTCATCGACCGAATGGTGTTTCACTCGAACGAAATTAGTGTCTTATCTTTACTTCCATTTTATCTCCAATAAAAGACAAGTAAAGAGGGGCAACTGTCATACCCTAATTTCATCTGGGGACCATCCATTGTTGGGATGCGACCCTCGTTTGACCACTTCGAGGTACTTGGCACCCATCGTTAGGCAATTCGAGAAGTTCTGAGACATGCCGGAAGCCAAAAGAAAGCATTGTAGCACAATCCATGATGTTTTGTGACATGCCAAAAATTAAAAGGAAGTGTTAGTGCGCAATCCGTAAAGTTTCGTAACATTCCGAAAGGAAAAAAAGGGATGATTACGTAATCCGTAAGGTTCCGTAACATAGTGGAAAGAAAACAAGTATTGTTACGAAATTCGAAAGTTTCCGTAACGTTACGGAAAAAGAATCACCAAAAAAGGGCAGGGGGTGTATTTAGTAAAAATGGGGGTTGAAATAGCAACCAGGCCCACTTGGGCCTTCTAGGATGTTCCTCCAAAAGGCGGTTGCTTCTGGAGGAAGCAACCTAGCTCACCTGGGCGAGCTGGGTGGCAAGCTTCTCCTTCCTTTTCCTATAAATAGGGGAAGGAGGGAAGAACAAAAATATTTAACCCTCCTGGTATCTGAGAATCACTTAAAATTAGTGAGAAAAACTGTTTCCGTGAAGAAAATCCAAGCCGAGGCGCTTCCGTAACGTTTCCATGGGTGATTTCGCGAAGATTTTCAACCGTTCTTCGTCGTTCGTCGTTCGTTCTTTGTCGTTCTTCGGTCTTCAACCGGTAAGTTCCCGAAATCGAACTTTTCAATTCATTCTATGTACCCTTAGTGGTCCTCATTTGTTTCGCGTGCTTTTATTTTCATTTCATTTACCCCTTTTTGACGTGCTTTAGTCATTTACTTAAGTCATTTTCTCGCCTAATCAAAAAATAAAATAAATTTCCACCGATCATGTAAATTGTAACATCCATTAATTTTTGTTAAAATGAAATCCGACCGTTCAGTCATGCCGTAACCACATTGGAAACCAAAAAGAGGTAAAATAATAATATAATAATCAAAAATATCTTTTAGTAAAATAAATCAAAAAAAAATCAATCGGACGTTTTTTTTGTTGGATTTTCCTATCATAATCGAATTGACTGATAACCAAACTGAAACTAAGGCTAAAATCAATTCATAAACCAAACTTTTTGTCATCGCCTAAAAAAGCCATTTTTAAAGGTCCAACGCCTTGAAATGGTCTTGTCCACCTTTATTGTTTAAACATAGATTTCTTAAAAAGGCCTAAAATCAACACGTAACTTTATTACCTCTTTCAAAAATAAAGAGATCATTAATGGTCCAATGCCTTAATGTTTTCTCTCTTTTCAAAAGAATCGAAAGATTGTTTAATGGTCCAACTCCTTAAATGGCCTTTCATTCAATAAAAACACATTTTGCAAAAAAAAAAAAGGGATAAAAGTAACTTAACCAAACACTTTGTTCTCAAAGAACTACGTAGGTCTGATTTCCTTATCACAATTGAGAAATACATAGAAGCAAAGGGATACACCCTTGTCGACCGCAAAAAGATAAAAATATAAAAAGTACAAAAAGAAATAAAGACGTAAAAGGGAACATTAAAATTGAAGTCATGTTTGCACATTCGATTAAAGGCTATCGTCCCTTGTGACGAACGTGTGGGGTTCTAATACCTTCCCCGTGCGTAAATACAACTCCAAAACCTTTCACTTAAAATTTGTAGACCACGTCTTTTCCGGTTTTTCCAACGTTTTCCTCAAATAAACGTTGGTGGCGACTCCGCGCGTATTCCCTTATTGGAAGACGCACCAGAGAGTCACGCGTCGCCCTCCCGCCGAAGGGTAGGTTGCGACAAGTTCCAAATTGTCTATTCCACCATGAAACCCCCTAATGTCCAGGAAGATCATATCTTTTTAAAAGCTTTTCCTTATTCTTTTGAGGGAGTGGCGTAAGATTGGTTGTACTACCTTGCTCTCAGGTCCATTACCAGCTGGGATGACCTTAAGAGGGTGTTCTTGGAGAAATTCTTCCCTGCATCTAGGACCACTGCCATCAAAAAAGACATTTCAGGCATCAGGCAACTTAGTGGAGAGAGCTTGTATGAGTACTGGGAAAGATTCAAGAAATTGTGTGCAAGCTGTCCTCATCACTAGATTTCTGAGCTGTAGAAGCAAAGACTTTGACTTTGATGTTTTGATGATGCCATATGATCATGATGTTTTGATGCCATGTGAACATGTACTTCTCAAGTTAAGATCAAGACAAAAATCCAAGAGATTCAAGATACATCATCAAGAAGATCTCTAGTGATTTAGGAAGGGAATTCCAAATTGAAATAGCATGAGTTTTGGCCAAGAAATTTAAGCTAAAATTTCTTTTTCAAGAGATTTACTCTCTGGTAATCGATTACCATTGGATGTAATCGATTACCAGTGGCCAAAATGATTTATAACAACCATTAGAAATTTGAATTCAAATTTTACACTATGTAATCGATTACACATGGATGGTCTATTTATATGTGACTTGGAACACGAATTTGCTCAGAGTTTTTCAGAACAAAAAAGGTCTTATCCTCTCAAAAAGCAAAATCATCTTATCCTCTTACACTTGCAATACACTTTGGGTGCTTAATTGTTCAATCTATCTCTTTCAAGAGAGATTTCTTCTTCTCTTCATCTTATTTCTAAAAAGGGATTAAGGTTCCGAGGGTCTCTTGTTGTAAAGCAATTTGAACACAAAGGAAGGGTTGTCCTTGTGTGGTTTAGAACTTGTAAAGGGTTTTTGCAAGATAGTGGAACTCTCAAGCGGGTTGCTTGGGGACTGGACGTAGGCACAAGGGTGTGGCCGAACCAGTATAAATCTAAGTTTGCAATCTTTCTTCCCTTAAACTCTTTTATTGTTTATTGCTTATTGCTTCTTCTCAGTAAGATTAATTTGCATAATTATTTAGGAGTTCATTTTGAAAGGAATCTTGGGATTTGGGTTAGAATCAAAATAGAAGTTTTAATTAGGAAAAGTTTGAGTTATCTTAATTCAACTCCCCCTTCTTAAGATATCTGAGGCCACTTGTCTAACAAGTGGTATCAGAGCTTCATTCTTGTATAAAGTTTAGAAGCTTCAAGAATAATGGCCTCAGCAAACTTCTTATTCCTAGAAGGAAATTCAATAAATAGGCCTCCTATTTTTAATGGAGAGGGTTACCACTACTGGAAAACCCGAATGCAAATTTTCATTGAGGCATTAGACTTAAACATTTGGGAAGCCATAGAAGTTGGACCTTATGTACCCACCATGGTGGCTGGAAATGCAACAATAGAGAAACCTAGAGAAGAGTGGACTGAAGATGGAAGAAGATTAGTGCAGTACAATTTAAAGGCTAAAAACATCATTACTTCTGCCCTAGGAATGGATGAATATTTTAGGGTTTCAAATTGTAAGAGTGCTAAGGATATGTGGGACACTCTACAAGTTACACATGAGGGAACAACTGATGTCAAACGATCTAGGATAAATACTTTATCTCATGAGTATGAATTATTTAGGATGAAGACAAATGAAAGTATACAAGATATGCAGAAAAGATTCACACATATAGTTAATCATCTTGCATCATTAGGAAGAATTTTTCCAAACGAGGATCTCATAAATAGTGTTAAGATGTCTAAGTAGAGAGTGGCAACCAAAAGTAACAGCCATCACATAATCTAGAGATTTGTATATTATGTCTCTTGCTACACTATTTGGAAAATTACAGGAACATGAGATGGATTTGCAAAGACTAAATCAACATGAAGAATATGATAAGAAGAAGAAGGAAATTGCTCTTAAAGCCTCATCTTCAATCCAAGAGGAAAGTGACTTAGAAGATTCAAGTGACTTAGAAGATTCAATTGACTTAGATGAAGATGAAGATCTTAGCTTCTTTGTCAAAAGATTCAACAAATTTATTAGAATGAGAGGAAATCAAAGAAGACAAAATTTCAAACCTAAAAAAAGGACTGAAGAGTCATTTCAAATCCCAAAATGCTTTGAGTGCAATCAACCCGGACATCTGAGGGCTGATTGTCCAATCTTTAAGAAAAGAATAGAGAAGTCTGAAAAGAAGACTATTGGAGAAAAGAAGGCAAAGAAGGCCTACATCACATGGGATGATAACGACTTAGAATCGTCTGATGATTCTGAAAAAGAAATGATTAATCTATGTCTAATGGGCAAAAACTATGAAAGTGACGAAGAGGTAACATCTTCTAACAAATCTATTTCTTTTGGTGAGTTACAAGATGCATTTGCTGAATTACATAGTGAATCAATTAAACTAGCAAAACTTGTTTCTTCATCTAAGAAAACAATTTCAGATTTAGAGAAAGAAATTTCAAAATTAAACAAAGAAATAGATCTTCTTAAGATATCTGAGGCCACTTCAAATGTGATTGTTTGGGGTTGGATTGGAACCTAGCACACATGCATACACTAAACATGATATCCAGTCTACTAGCAGATAAATAGAGAAGAGATCATGTTCTGAAGGGAGATTGTGTTCTAGAATTTATTGATACAAAGAATCAGCTTGCTGATATCTTTACAAAACCTCTCCCCAAAGAAACATTCTTTGCCATTAGAAGAGAATTAGGTCTCTTAGATGTTAGTGATTTGGATAAATAAGGATTGAATTGATTGATTGAAACATCTATGCTTAATGATTGATTGTTTGTGTTAAGTATGTTATTATGCTTGATTTTGCTTAACTACTAGAAATTCTTGTTATTATGTTGGATTGATGTATTATTGTGTGATTGATGCTTGATTGATTGAATTAAATAAGTATGAGTGTTGATGTTGATATAGTTAGATGTTTTTAGTATAGACATTTTAGAGAAAAAAAAAACCTAGTTAGTGTTCTGGTAATCGATTACCATTACGTGTAATCGACTACACAAGAACAGATAGCCAATAATCTATTACAACATCCTGTAATCGATTACCAGAAGGCTAAGTGCTCCTGTAATCGATTACCAAACCTTGTAATCGATTACATAATGCCATCTTCTATAAATAGCCACGTAAACCAGTAGCGCTGCGCAGCCATACTTCCCTCGACGTGCCTCTTTCTCCCTAATCTTCAAATCTTCATAACTCCCTCAATTCTTAACCAAATCACGTCCCACAAAGCCCAATCTTCATCATTTTCACTCCTCTTTCGATTCAACCAATTGAAATTCGTTAAAGCTTCATCAAATGGTAGAATCGTCGAAGAAGCGAAAGGGAACATCCTCCACCACCGCTACTGCTGGCCATCGCCGCCACGGACCATCTGAAGCACCTACAACACCAATTCACCCTTCCTTGTCATCTCCACGATCATCTACTCTATTTTATTCAGAAGATCAATGTCAACGGTACAATTCTCAATTTTCTTCTAGGATCATCTTAGACCCTAAGTACCTAGACATAGATTTCTTTAATTATGAGACATTTGACTGTTATCAAGTGTTTCAAAACTCTGGATTAGTTTATTTTATGTCCTTAAAATTCCCTTATTATCCTGAACTAGTTAGAGTCTTTTACAGTAATTTAAAAATTCAGGATGGTATTATTCGCTCTGAGGTGCATGGTATTTCTATGATCATTGATCAATCTCTATTCTTTTCATTAACTAAATTACCCAGTCAAGGTGCACCTTTTGAGGGCACCATTGTTGATGACTGGAAGTTTGACTATTCTAGTCATGATACTCATTGTATGGTATGTAATGACCAGGTTGATATGACCGATAGATTGTAGGCCGGATCATTAACCTTTGATTGTCGCATCATGCACTATTTTATTGTTAGAATTTTGCTTCCCCGTTCTTCTAATCTGGCTCAAGCCTCTGAGGAGGACTTGATTTTGATATGGGCTTTCCTTACCGGTCGTCAGATCGACTGGGCTCACTTGGTTAGGTACCGAATGCATAAGGCATTACAGGCCAATGCACCTCTTCCGTATCCTCAATTGGTCACCCTTTTTCTCTGTCATTTTCAAATTCCTCTTGATGATGAACCTCTTGTTCAAGTCAAGCGATCTTTTGCCATTGGTGCTGGTGTAGTAACTTCATTTGGTTACCATAAGGATCATGATGGATAATGGCTGAAGAAGGACACAGTACCTCCACAAGATGAGCGTACTCCCTCTCCTCCTCCTCAGCGAGATGATTCCTCAGCCCTTATGAATGAAGTTCTTTCGAAATTATGGAGCCTCCATACCTATGTTGGCAAACGCTTTGATTCCTTGGATGGTCGCTTTGAAGGAATGGATACCCGCATCACCCAGCTTGAAGAAGATGTGAGTTATCTTCGTCGGTGCTTTGACCTTCCACCACCTTCCTAGTTTTAGATTATTATTATCTTTTATTTTAAGCCGTGTATTTGGCTATGCTTTTTAAGTTATCACTTTCTAAACTTTCGTTATATTTCGGTATTTGGCACTTAGTATGTTATGATTGGATTATATTTGGTTTTGACTTATGAATGATTATGTGAACTTTAGTTATATTTTATTATTATTCTTCCGTCTTGTGTTGCTTACCACGTACTTTGGCTTTTTGATGTTGCCATAGGGGGAGAGAAACAGGATGGTTTAGAAGCTTAGAAATCAAGAGATCATTAATTCCAAAACATAGGGGGAGTATGTAATGAGTGAACATAAGGAATGAGTGAACATAACGTTATCTCTCTTTGCATATACTTTGTCTTGAATCTTGATTTCAGGGATTAAATTGTCATCATCAAAAAGGGGGAGATTGTAGAAGCAAAGACTTTGACTTTGATGTTTTGATGATGCCATATGATTATGATGTTTTGATGCCACGTGAACATGTGCTTCTCAAGTTAAGATCAAGACAAAAAATCCAAGAGATTCAAGATACATCATCAAGAAGATCTCTAGTGATTTAGGAAGGGAATTCCAAATTGAAACAGCAAGAGGTTTGGCCAAGAAATTTAAGCTAAAATGTCTTTTTCAAGAAATTTACTCTCTGGTAATCGATTGCCAGAGGATGTAATCGATTACCAGTGGCCAAAATGATTTATAACGGCCATTAGAAATTTGAATTCAAATTTTACACTGTAATCGATTACACATGGATGATAATCGATTACCAGCAGTTATTGAACATTTTTTATTCAAATTTTAAAGCCTGTAATCGATTACACAAATCTTGTAATCGATTACCAGAGTAGAATTTCAGAAAATAATTTCCAAGAGTCACATCTGTTCAAATGATTTTTTAATGGCCATCAAAGGTCTATTTATATGTGACTTGGAACACGAATTTGCTCAGAGTTTTTCAGAACAAAAAAGGTCTTATCCTTTCTAAAAGCAAAATCATCTTATCCTCTTAAAAATTCCTTGGCCAATACACTTACAATTCAATAAGGAATTATTTGAGTGATTAATTGTTCAATTTATCTCTTTCAAGAGAGATTTCTTCTTCTCTTCATCTTATTTCTAAAAAGGGATTAAGAGACCGAGGGTCTCTTGTTGTAAAGCAATCTGAACACAAAGGAAGGGTTGTCCTTGTGTGGTTTAGAACTTGTAAAGGGCTTTTGCAAGAAAGTGGAACTCTCAAGCAGGTTGCTTGGGGACTGGATGTAGGCATAAGGGTGAGGCTGAACCAGTATAAATCTAAGTTTGCAATCTTTCTTCCCTTAAACTCTTTTATTGTTTATTGCTTATTGCTTCTTTTTAGTAAGATTAATTTGCATAATTATTTAGGAGTTCATTTTGAAAGGAATCTTGGGATTTGGGTTAGAATCAAAATAGAATTTTTAATTAGGAAAAGTTTGAGTTATCTTAATTCAACTCCCCCTTCTTAAGATATCTGAGGCCACTTGTCTAACATGAGCAACTCCTTCTGCAATATTTCTACGAGGGACTTAGCAACATGGAGAGGGGTATGATTGATGCTTCCAGTGGTGGAGCTCTTGGTGATATGACTCCTATTGAGGCTAGGAATTTGATTGAGAAGATGGCTTCCAACTCCCAACAATTCAGTGCAAGAAATGATGCTATTGTCCTTAGAGGAGTCCATGAGGTGGCCACAAATTCATCTTCATTTGCTGAAAATAAGAAGCTTGAGGGAAAACTTGATGCCTTAGTCAACCTAGTAACTAAGCTTGCCATGAATCAGAAATCTGCATCTGCACCTGTTGCAAGAGTCTGTGGTCTATGTTCTTCTGTAGATCACCATACAGATCTCTGTCCTTCTGTGCAGCAATCTGGAGTCAATGAGTAACCTGAAGCTTATGCTGTAAACATTTACAATAGACCTCCTCAGCACCAAAACCAACAACAGCAGAATAATTATGATCTTTCAAGCAACAGATACAATCCAGGTTGGAGGAATCATCTAAATCTGAGTTGTGCAAGTCCTACACAACAACAACAGCCTGTCCCTCCTTTCCAAAATGCTTCTAGTTCAAGCAAGCCATATGTTCCTCCTCCAATGTAGCAGCAGCAACAACAACAACAACAAAGACAATAAGCAACTGAGGCCCCTCCTCAACCTTCCTTAGAGGAGTTAGTGAGGCAAATGGCCATCCAGAATATGCAATTTGAGCAAGAGACAAGAGCCTCCATTTAGAGTCTGACAAATCAGATGGGGCAGATGGCTACTCAATTGAACCAAGCTAAGTCCCAAAATTCTGACAAATTGCCTTCACAAACTGTGCAGAATCTGAAAAATGTGAGTGCCATCACCTTGAGGTCTGGAAAGCAAATTGGAGTGCCTCCACCAGTAGCAGCACCTGCACCTAAACCTGTCAAGCTTCATTCTACACCTGAAAAAGAGGATGAGATAGTTGCACAAAAGACGAAGCTTCTTGATCATGAGGGAGCAAACAAAAATTTTCATGCAGGTGGACCTTCTTCTAGTAGTTCTGACTTGCAGAAGCCTCCTATCATTCTTCCATTTCCACCTAGAGCAATTCCAAATAAAAAGATGGAAGAAGTGGATAAGGAGATCTTGGAGACCTTCAGGAAAGTAGAGGTGAACATACCTCTGCTAGATGCCCTCAAGCAAATTCCAAGATATGCCAAGTTTCTAAAGGAGCTATGCACCTACAAAAGGAAGCTCAAAGGCAATGGAAGGATTAGCATGGGCAGAAATGTGTCAGCATTAATAGGTAAATTTGTTCCTCACATTCCTGAGAAATGTAAGGACCCAGGTACTTTCTGTGTACCTTGCATTATTGGGAACAACAAATATGAGAATGCCATGCTAGATCTAGGAGCATCAGTTAGTGTCATGCCTCTATCCATTTTCAATTCTTTATCTCTTGGACCTTTGCAATCTACAGATGTGGTGATTCATTTGGCAAATAGAAGTGTTGCTTACCCCGCAGGTTTCATAGAGGATGTGTTGGTTCAGGTTGGTGAACTTATTTTTCCTGCTGATTTTTATGTTCTTGATATGGAAGAGGGATTTTCTCGTGGTTTAGTTCCAATTATTTTAGGCAGACCATTTATGAAAACAGCCCGAACCAAGATAGATGTTTATGCTAGCACATTGTCTATGGAATTTGGTGATATTGTTGTTCATTTTAAAATTCTTGATGCCATGAAACATCCATCTGAGGATCATTCTATTTTTTGTGCTAAGATACATGATCAAATTGTTGATGATTATATGTTTGATTTTGATTCTCTTCATGGTAGGAAACATCCATTTTTATCTGATCTGCATACTTGTTATTCTTCATGCAATAAATCTGAATCTGAGTTTGAATTTGATCCTGTATTTGATTTTTATGCTGAGAATAAATTTGAATTTGAGTCTGGTTTTGATTTTCTGGGTGTTGTACCTCTTGATGTTGATTTTTTAGAGTCATAATGCACTAACCATGTTGCAGGAAGTACATATACTTCTGACTTGCTTTATGAGATACAGGCTAAGGAACCTTCTTCTTCTTCTACCCTAGTTCCTCCCACTGTTCAGCCACCACCCACACCAGAGTTGAATCCCTTACCAGCAAAAGTCAAGTATGCTTACTTGGAGGACAAGGAAAAATTTCCAATGATCATCTCTGCCTCCCTTGCTACTGAGCAAGAGGAGAAGTTGTTGCTAGTGCTCAAGAAGCACAAGAAAGCCATTGGATGGACTTTAGCAGACATTCTTGGTATTAGCCCATTGATGTGCCATCATTTTCTTCTATTTTCTAAACCCTTTTTGCACCATTTTAATTACTGATTGGTCTTAATTGTCAATTAATCAGGCAGTTTTATTATTTGGGCTCATTTAGCTAATTTGATGTTTTTAATCTAATTTCAGGAATTAATGAAACATTGGGCTTAATCCGGATTTTGGTTATGGACTTGAAGAGGGCAAATAAAGCAGCGCTTACCTTAGTTAATTTCATATTAGGAAATTTCGCAATTTTATTTTATGTTGTTCAGTGTTTATTTCGTTTTGGGCCAAAGTATTGTAATAGGGCCCAGTGACTTTGAGTGACTCTTTTTAAATATCAGCCTTGGGATTCATGCAAGGCTATTCTGTTATGCTATTCATTATTCAGAGCTTTTGTTTTAGGGTTTTACGTTTTCTGCTTTGATGCTACTGTTCACGTAATGCAATTTTTCGTTTTCTACTTCTAATTACAATTTCGTTCTTGCTTCTTCTTCTACTCTCATTTACGTTTCTGTTTCATTTACATTTCTGTTCATTTACGTTTCTGTTCATTCACGTTTCTATTCATTTACGTTTCTGCTTCATGCTTCATTTGCGTTTTTTGTTTGAATTCATGGAAGGCTAGTTTTTCTGGTGTTGTTTCCTTTTAAGGACGAAGCCCAACTCTCTTTGAGGTTTCGTTTGTAATGTGGTTTCCTGGCAGTTTTCCCTTCACCAGTTATCCCAAATTCGTGAACATTAATCAGTGCATGCTTCGTGTTCGATTAATTGCCTCTGAGCCTAACTTGCGTTCATGCTTAATGGACGAAGGGGTAACTGGTGTATGTGGTGCCTAATCACGTATTGACAACCCTGAGTTGATTTTCGCTTAGTAAATTGAAATAGGGTTGGATTAAGTGGTTGACTGTTAGGGACGAATTCTCCATAACCCAGGATAAGAGAATGGCTTCTGAATCAGAGGAAACAACCCGTTTTTAATATTAGTAGTTTCATATTCCAGTTTACTTGTTCTGCTCTTTAATCACGAAACAAACAAACCCCCCCAATCGTTACTGTTA
The DNA here is from genome assembly GCF_004193775.1 of Glycine soja. Lineage (NCBI taxonomy): Eukaryota > Viridiplantae > Streptophyta > Magnoliopsida > Fabales > Fabaceae > Glycine > Glycine soja. The sequence continues at coordinate 25,565,037 of NC_041019.1, forward strand.
CTGCGCAAGTATATTATGAACATTTGATTTGTCATTGCTCGTTGGGAAACGACCTAGGATCACTTCCTAGTTACTGCATTTTCATGTTTATTTGATTCGGGTATGGCCTCGATCACCCATCTACTTGCATGCATAGGATACTTTTAGAGGATGAAGCTAAGCCAGTGAGACAGCCACAGCGGCGACTCAACCCCGTCATTCTAGATGTGGTGAAAAAGGAGGTGACAAAGCTCTTACAAGCTGGAATCATCTACCCCATTTCTGACAGCCAGTGGGTGAGTGTGACATCCTGGAAATTTCTACCCGGAATTTTGTAAACGATGCATTTTGAATTATTATATATAAGTATTATTCAATGTATATATATATATATATACTTCTGGTAGAAGTAGGTATATTGGGGGAAAGATACGCGGGTTAGACTGATTAAGGAAGAGAAATCCATAACTGGATAGTTATAGATTAATTCTCAATTAATTAGTCAAAAAATTATTATTTTGCGTGCAACTTAAAATTTAACGAAACCAACCTGTGCACCACGCTCGGGGTTTCATTCTGAGTGTTTTGATATACATATTGCTTACTTTCGGAAACTGGCCCCGACAGGTGCAGAGAAATGCGAGGGACTAGAACCAGAGAAACGACATGCAAACCGAGACAGGATTTTAGTGCTTCAAAAGGTCAGATTTTTCTCTTCTTGTGACTAAGTATGAGTCACATCAAGAGAAAAAGTGAGCCCCTTTTTGCTCCACTCAAAAGAAGACATGTGGCACAACTTTTTTTTAAAAAAAAAAAAAAGAGGAAGCCTTTTAAACACAAGCCACGTTCTCTCTCCTCACTCAGCCCAAAAAATTTCAGAAGCTTTTCTCCCTCTCTTCCTCACGTTGCTTTTTCCTTTCTTCTTCCTCACCATTGAAGCTCCAACAAAGCTCCAACCTTTGCACACCATTTCTGCTCCAAATCGCGAAAGGAAGCCATTTTCGGAGTCCTAAAGCGCACCTCTCCATTTTAGGACTTCACATTTCAGGTTTGGGTAGACTTCTTCTCACATAAATTTTCGTGGGTATTGGGTTTTGGGAGTTATGATGGGTAGTTTTGCTAGGTTCATTCCTCATGATAGTTATTTGTGAAGAAATTTGATGAAAGCATGTTAAACTTGTCATGTTTTGTATGAGTCAAGCTTACCCATTCTGTTTTAGGGTTTTTATGATGATGCTTGTGATGCTTATATGTTGAAATGGCTGATGGAAAACTGATAGAGGTGAAGGGTAGAATTAACCTAGGGTTAAAAAGTGAGAATGTAGTGATATGAGTGGAAAAGTATGATGCTTTGAGGATTTGAAAAGCCAAATCTGGATTTAGTGATAATGGGAGGTTAGAGTGAGTTAATCCCAGTTTGAAATGTCATTTAGGACTGTGGGAAAGCTTGGGCTGTACAAAGGAGGAAAATGAATGACCAAAGTGAAGGCAAGAGCCATTTCTAGGGTAAATTGGGTGTTGAGGAGTCAAATTTTGATTCGGTGGAATTTTAGGCGTAAAACCAGTTTGAGCAAGTTTAGATTAAAGTTATAGACTTGTGTGAGGTGAGAGTTTGCTCCAAATTTACCCCATTCTCATTTTCACTTCTCAAACCTTGAAAATCCACTAAATTGAGGGGTTTTAGATACCTAGATTTTGAGTTGCTTTGGTCTGAAGCTTGTCTTTGGTTTAGGTATGATTTATACTTGATTTAGGACTTGTAGGATCCAATTTGGGTAAATTTGGATGATGGCAAGGGGGATTTCGAAATCTGCCCAATTTGTGCAGCAAAAAGCTGTCAAATTTTGTGCAGCAGAAAATTGTGTTTGTGCAGAAAATGTTTGTGTTGCTGGTTAGGGAAAGAGTAGTACATATTGGGTTCTCCACATTTTCTAGCAGATCCCAACGGTTAAAATGTAGAATTATGTACTAGGGACCTCCAGTAAAATTTTCGAGTCGATCCAACGGTGAACGAATTGGAACTAAGAGAATGTTACTGGGGTATGTGAGTAAGGAAAGCTGTGGTATTGGTTTGTGTTTTGGGCAAAGTTTTCTGCCTCTGCCCTGTTTTCTTGTTTTTGATAGTGCATGATGTTTGGATGTTGAATTGCTTGGATGTTGTGGAAGCTTGGAGGGATTGATGGGGACCCGGTGTTGAGAAGAACGAGGATAAGGGCTACGTGTGAGTACGTGAGCTCAGTTGAAGGTGGGCAACTAGGGATGGTGAATTTATGTGTGATTTGTGGATGTGGATAGTCGACTTGCACCATCGCCCGACCGCCACCTAGTACCACATGTGACGGGTACCCCATAATCCTACAAGCTTGAAGTGAGGAAGTGTAGAAGGGTGAGACTTCCTACTTTTATTCGTTGACCACAGACTGGTACCTGGAGATATGTCGTCGGGGTCAAGAGACCTTGGGGACGTCAGGTGGGGTGCTATTGCCCAAAACCAAGCTTGACCAATCCCGACCCAACCCGGGCATAGTCAGTCAGTGAGAACCTGTGATGTACCTAAACAGGTGAACTCCTGGCAGTCAACCGATAAAAGAACAATGACCACAAAGCAAGGAGGCTTGTGTGGTGGCTGGCCAGCTATGGATCTTGAGTGATATTTGGGATATGGCCTCTGGTAATTGATTACCAAGGGTGGGTAATCGATTACAAGGCTTAAAAGTGAAGACAGAAAGTTAAGATGGTCTCTAGTAATTGATTACAGAGGAGGTGTAATCGATTACCAGGCCTAAAAATGGGACCAGGAAGTCGAGATGGCTTCTGGTAATCGATTACCAAAGGGGTGTAATTGATTACCAGGCTTAGAAGTGGAACTGGAATGTTGAGGGGGCCTCTGATAATCGATTACCAATGTTGTGTAATCGATTACACAGAGTAACAGGCCACTGGTAATCGATTACCAGTTATGTGTAATCGATTACACAGTGCATTTTGCAGGTTTTCATGTTCTGAAGCTGTGTAATTCGAGTTTGGCCTCTGGTAATCGATTACCAAGGTTGTGTAATCGATTACCAGAGATGAAAAGCCTTGAGTCACACCTTTTAATTGCCTGTAGTGGTTATGGGACACATTGTGTTGCTACTATAGTTAGATCTCTCGTGAAAGAGTCTACCTCTTTCTTTTATTTCCTATAGATCGTGATGGCAGCGCAATTCATCCATGACCGAGTGGAGATGGAGTGCCTAGAGGGAGTTTGGGATACCCTCGAAGGCAATGCGAGGTGCCGATTCCGTGGCACGATCCGACTCACGGCAACTTCGTTGGTACATCCAGAGGAACCAGCACGCACGCTTCAACGCACTGTGGAGTGGATATTACCTACACCTACTCCATATCTACTAGTGGAGCCAGTCCAAGTGATTGAGGTGACGTCATCTGAGGAAGACCCCGAGGAGGACCCAGAGGAGCTACCTCCTGAGCCTGCTGTGGATGCTCTTGACTTTCTAGAGGGTGATGAGGACCCACTCCTTGAGGTTGATTCTCCCGAGGACGTCATGTTGGCATATGAGGCAGACTCTACAGAGGAGAGCGGTCCCGGAGGGATAGCGACTAGTGGAGGTTCTTCATCATAGCAGACGGCTCCTTAGACTAGGATTATATACTTTTCGGGGGTGGGTGTATCTAGTACAGACGGTTAGGTTTACTCTTTTGTTTTTGTATGGGTAGACCTATTGTATAGGAATTTGATGAATGTATACATGTGGCTGAAGCCACCACATTGGATACCTTTGCTCTGGATGACACTATGTATTTTGCAAAACTCCCATATTTTGGACAACTTTAGATGATGAATGTACTTATGATTAATCTTGTCATTTGAAAAGAATGTGTTAACAAACTTTATTTGCAAGAGAGTTTACCGACCGTATTTTATTTTACTATTTTACACGTGACGACCTAAAATGATGGTTGGTATACTTTTATTTTGAAAGAGCAACATATTTTAAAGGTTATGTGTGATCAGAAAGAAATGACTCCGAATAGAGTTGTGAACTGACCATTCAGGACTCTATAGTGATGATTTTCCTTCTGAACTTAATTACTGCAAAAAAGAGAAAGAAATGAAAAAGAAAAAGAAAAAGAAAAAGAAAATTCCCATGGTTTTTGTTATTTAAATCATTACTATTAAACCAGTCATTATTTAGGGGCGCCACAATGAGTCTAGTCCAAGTAGTTCCTAAAAAGACAGGCCTCACAGTGATCAAGAATGAGAAGGATGAGCTTATCCCCACAAGAGTGCAAAACAGTTGGCGAGTCTGCATTGATTATAGGAGGCTGAACCAAGCAACCAGAAAAGATCATTTTCCCCTGCCATTCATTGATCAAATGCTAGAGCGCTTGGCAGGTAAGTCTCATTACAGTTTTCTTGATGGTTGTTTTGGTTATTTTCAAATTCATATTGCTCCTGAGGATCAAGAAAAGACCATATTCACCTGTCCCTTTGGCCATTTTTCCTATAGGAGGATGCCCTTTGGCCTATGCAACGTCCCTGGTACTTTCCAGCGGTGTATGCTTAGTATTTTCAATGATTTTTTTAGAGAGTTGCATAGAGGTGTTTATGGATGATTTTATTGTTTATGGATCCTTTTTTGATGCATGTTTGGATAGTCTGGATAGAGTTCTTAATAGATGCATTGAAACTAACCTTGTGCTGAATTTTGAAAAATGTCACTTCATGGTAGAACGAGGTATAGTTTTAGGGCATATCATTTCCAGTAAGGGCATATAGGTAGACCCTACAAAGATAACTGTTATTTCACAATTTCCTTACCCCTCTTGCGTGCGAGAGGTTCGTTCTTTTCTTGGCCATGCAGGGTTTTATAGGCGCTTTATCAAGGACTTTAGCAAAGTGGCCCTTCCACTATCCAATCTGCTGCAAAAGGAGGTGGAGTTTGATTTTGATGACAGGTGCAAGGAGGATTTTGATTACCTCAAGCGTGCGTTGACTACCACCCCTATCATTCAGGCACCTGATTGGACAGCCCCATTTGAGCTTATGTGCGACGCATCCAATTATGCATTGGGGGCTATCCTTGCTCAAAAGATTGACAAGTTGCCTCGGGTGATCTACTACGCTTCCAGAACTTTGGATGTTGCCCAAGAAAATTACACTACCACAGAGAAGGAGCTATTAGCGATAGTTTTTGCTCTTGAGAAATTTTGTTCATATCTGCTTGGTACTTGTGTTATTGTTTATACTGACCATGCAACTCTGAAGTACCTGTTGAAGAAGGCTGAATCAAAGCCTAGATTGATCAGGTGGATGTTTTGGATCCAAGAGTTTGATTTGGAGATCCGTGATCGGAGCGGTGCACAGAACCTCGTGGTTGACCACCTGAGTAGGATTGAGTGTGCATCTGAAGACTCACCCATTCGGGATGATTTTCCGGATGACTATTTGTACATTCTGTATAAGATCTCTGATTCCTTCCCCACTCCTTGGTTTGCTAATATTGTGAATTATTTGGTTGCTTCTGTTTTTCCTCCCTTAGCATCTAAAGCTCAAACTAATAAAATTAAAAGTGATGCTAAGCATTATATTTGGGATGACCCCTATTTGTGGAAGTTGTGCAGTGACTAGGTTATTAGGAGATGCATTCCAGACCATGAGATTGACTCAGTCCTGCAATTTTTTTATTCTTCCGCACCAGGTGGCCATCTTGGCATACAGAGGACAGCTCGCAAGATGCTTGACTGCGGTTTCTATTGGCCCACCATCTTCAAGGATGCGTGGAGAATCTATAGCACTTGTTAGCCTTGTCAGAGAGCAGGCGGCTCACTTTCATGGAGACAGCAAATGCCTCAATAACCCATGTTGTCCTGTGAGGTGTTTGATGTCTGGGGTATAGACTTTATGAGGCCTTTCTCTGTCTCTTTTGGTTTTGTTTATATTCTCCTTGCTGTTGATTATGTTTCAAAATGGGTGGAAGCCAAAGCCACCAGAACTAACGATGCTAAGGTTGTTGTGGATTTTGTTAGATCTAATTTGTTTTGCAGGTTTAGAGTCCCTAGAGCCATCGTTAGTGATCAAGGCACCCATTTTTGTAACAGATCCATGTATGCCTTTCTCAAAAAGTATGGGGTCATACACAAAATTTCCACACCTTATCACCCCCAAACTAATGGGCAAGCTGAGATTTCAAACAGGGAGATAAAAAGGATCTTGGAGAAGATTGTGCAACTGAATAAAAAGGATTGGAGCACTAGGTTGGATGATGCTCTTTGGGCGCTTAGGACTGCCTACAAAGCACCCATAGGAATGTCTCCTTATTGGGTTGTCTTTGGCAAGGCATGTCATCTTCCTGTAGAGATAGAGCATAGAGCCTACTGGGCTGTAAAGACCTACAACTTCTCTATTGATCATGCTGGAGAGGAAAGGAAATTGCAACTAAGTGAGCTAGATGAGATTTGTTTAGAAGCCTATGAGAATTCCAAATTCTACAAGGAGAAGACCAAGAAGTTCCATGACAGCTTGATAGCTAAGAAGGACTTCGTGGTTGGACATAAAGTTTTATTGTATAACTCTAGGCTCAGACTCATGAGTGGTAAGTTGAGGTCAAAGTGGATTGGTCCTTTTGTAGTGACTAATGTTTTTTCTTATGGTACAGTTGAAATCAAAAGTGAATCCACATATAAGAGCTTCAAGGTCAATGGACACCGGCTGAAACCATTCCTCACAAATCCCTCCTTGGTGGATGTAGTGGTGGAGGAGACCTCCTTACTTCACCCTACTTCTCTTTCGCCATGACTTAGGGAGTTTTCTTTTTTTCTATCTCCTTCCTTACTTTTATTGCACTTGTCTAAATTTATTGATTATTCTGATTGCTCTTGATCTTATAATTGTGCCACATTGAGGACAATGTGTTGTTTAAGTGTGTGGGGGGGGGGGAGGAGATTGTTCTTTGTTTGGGGTTTTCTAGGTTAATTATGTTATTTTGGTTTTATGTTTTGTGTACAACATTGCATGTTTCTCTTTGAATTTTGGGTTATGTATAGGTAATGGGTAATTGTTTTTGAAATAGGAGTTTCTTGACATTTTGTGAATTGAAATCCTTGTTTTCTCTACATGTCAAGTTAGTTTTGAAAGGTCGAATTGAAAGTGATAGATTTACCCTTGGTAAGATTTTGATCCATCATCGTCTATTTTATTCGGTGTGTTTTGCCCCATTGATTGCTTGCACAATAGCCTTGGCTTGACTCTTGTTGATACTTCTTGGTTCACATGCATGTTGGGAGATGATTTAGGCATTTTTGTTCTTATAAGCCTCTAGCCAAATGAGCCTACCTTGAATTAATTCCTTTGATAGCCCCTTTGAACCTATGTTCTCCTTTCTTTGTTTTGAAGCTCATTACAAGCCTTAAGTGAAAAACCATGATCTCATCCTACCCTTAAGGAATTTTGGAGCTTTGTAATTGTTTTGGGAATAAGTGTGTGTGTGGGGGGGGGGGGTATGTTTCATTGGATGATATGTTTTTGTTAGCCATGCTTTATGATGTATTTTTTCCATGCTTGATGTATATACATATATTACCTTATTGTTGCTTTACTTTTCAAATATTCAAAAATTTTGTTTCTGCATTCACAAAAAAAAACAGAAGAGAAAAAAAAAACAGAAAAAGAGTGAAGTTGAATAAATGAGGTCTTGTTTTGAGGACTTGGACTGGTTTGAAGACTTGGTTGATTTTGTTGATATTGGAGGTTTTGGGATTACTACTTTTGCTTAATTTCCACTTATTCCCCATTGCTCCTTTATTCCTTTGGGTTTTAGCTACTTATCCCATACTTTCCTATACCTTGTCCCTGGCCCCATTACAACCTTGAAAGACCTTTTGATCCTCATGTGTATGTGTTTGTCGAGTTTGGTTGTCAATTTTAGAGTTCTGCCAAGTCTATGTGGTGTTTGTTTTCATGGGTGCTCTAAGAGTAAACAGTAGCCTAGACACTTGAGAGATAGAGTGCATATCTTGTGAGGCTTTATCACTTTTCATTCAATTCTTGAGCTAATTGACTACCTTGCCATGTTTGAAGTGTTTGGATGATTTTCATGACTGTCTTGATTCTTTAACTATTTACGTGTTGGATGTTACCCATTCCTTTCATTTCTTGAGATTCATTGAGAAATATGTAATTGTTTTTGTGTTTGTTTGTCTCTCTTTAATGTCTCTGGATTTGTTCATTGCTCTACTTTTTCATTTTGCCTAGGAGTGCAAAAGGCTAAGTGTGGGGGATTTTGATGTGTCATTATTTTCTCCTATTTCTTAACCCTTTTTGTCACCATTTTAATTACTAATTAGCCTTAATTGTCAAATTAAGTATGCAGTTTTATCATTTGGGCCTACTTGACTAATTTTTTGTTTTTAATTTAATTTCAGGAGAATTATAAGCAATTGGGCTTGGATTCGGAATTAGGCTGAACCGGCTTGGACTTGAAAAGAGCAGACAATTTTATTTTAATTCGTCGAATTTTATTTTATTCAAGCCAGTTTTATTTTATTTCGTTTTTGGGCTTGGACTTAAAACAGATTTGTAAGCTTTGGGGATGAGGACATATACAACAGCACCAGGGTTTTAGTAGAGGGGAGATTGTTGACATAGGAGAATAATTTTAGGATTTTGCATGTTACTGTTCACGCGCACTGTTCATGTAGCTATAAATTTTGTTTTCTACTTCAATTTGCAATTTTGTTTTCTACTTCTGCCCTTGAATTCATTTCCGTTTTCTGCTGATTAATGGAAGTTTGAGTTTCCAGTGTTGTTTTCTCTTGAGGATCAAGCACATCTCTCTTTGAGGTTTTGTTATTACTATTGAATTTTGTTCAGTTTTTCCCCTTCATCAATTACTCTGTATTTGTTGCTATTAATCCATGCATGCTTAATGCATGATTAATTGTCTCTGTGCTTAATTTACATTCATGCTTAATGATCAGTTTCGTTCATGCTTAATGGACATGTGAGAGGGATTAATTGGTGTATGTGTTGCTTAATCACATAATAACAGCCTTATGTTAATTTTCGCTTAGTAAATTAATTTCGGGTTGGATTAAGTGGTTGAACTGATTAGGGATAAATTTTCGTAACCTAGGATAAGAGACTTGCTTTTGAATCAAGGGGAAACAACATGTTTTAATTCTGTTATTTTCTTATTCAAGTTTTCTTACAAACAACCCCTCCCCCCCCCCCACTTCGTTACTGTTTGATTAACATATGTTATGAACGTTTGGTTTATCATTGCTCATTGAGAGATGACCTAGGATCACTTCCTAGATACTGCATTTTTAATGTTTATTTAATTTGGGTACGGCCTCGATCAGGGGTAGTTTTGTAATTTCATATGCATTAAGTGCACTATTTGATGTGTGTTGGGAGAGAAATTTAATTGCGTTGGGAGAAGCCCAATCCAATTAAATTTCGAACCAGCCTAAGGGGGAGGTGAGCATTTGCTTGCTACACCCCATTGTCACATGATATAGTCACACCTTGTACATGTCCTTTATGTTTTACATGCCTCATGATACCTAAGCACACTTAGTGGAGAATCTTTGATTTGATCTTGGATTAGTAGGCTGAACTATAGCTGAAATTTACCAATCATAACTAATGAAATTTTGGCTCCACAAATTCAAGTAAATTTCCCTCCAATTTTGTGTAACACTTAGGCTGTAAATAGAGACCTTGTGTATGCACTTTGCAACTTTGATCATTTGAAAAATTAGACTTCAAAGTTCAGACCTCATTCTCCCTATTCTCTCTCTCTCTCCCTCCACTCATCTTTTTCTACCTTCAAGCTCTTATCTATGGCTTCTTATGGTGGTGAGCTTGTTCTTGACTCATCTTCTCCTTGAAGTGGCGTCTCCAATCACCTTTCCTCCTTCTTTATTCCACTACCATTGATCTTCGAGAAGCAAAGGATTCCATTGATGAAGAAGATCCAAGGTCTACAAGCTCTACATGGAGCCACATTATGTGGTATCAGAGCCTCTTCATCTATGTGATGTTCTTTTACTTCCTCTATCTTTTGTTCGGTCAATTCACTTTAATTCCTTGTTCTTCATCGTCTTCTCCATGTATCTCTTCCATTGTCTTGTGGTTTGGTGTTGTTTAGAGTAGATTCAAAAAAATAAACTGATTAAATCTTAGATCTACACTTGTTCTTGCATTTCTATGGTTCAAATTTTCTAGATCTACTCTTGAATTGAGTGAAACACTTACCCAAGCTAAATCATGAGCTTAAGAGCGAAACACTTTATGAGAGTACAAGTTGTTATGTGATTAGATTTGTAATGTCACTCTTGTTGCATGTTTTGAACTTTGCAAATGATTTGGTTGAGCTAAAAAGCTGAATATGGGCACCATACTTAGACGATTGAAGCACATAGTCAAATAAATCATTAAATAAAAAGAGGGAATGCATGAGAAGCATGTTTGTAACTTATCATTGTGAATCCTTGTTCTTATTTTTACTCTAGTTTTATTTTAAATGTTTACGTCAGTTTGCTTTTAGTTCAGTCTTGCTTGAGGACAAGCAAGGTTCTAAGTTTGAAGTGTTGATATACGTCTAATTTATCATATTTTCATATGCAATATGGGATTTTTATTTGATACTTTAGTATTCACTAGGCCTTGTTTTGAAACAAACTTGTTATGTTTTCCGTTTTTAATATATTTTAGATATAAATTATGATCTTAGAAGTTTTTAATATGATTTTGTGAGTTTTTACATAGAAATGGGGCAATTTTACAAGGTAGTCTTTCTCAAAACAAGGTATAGGCGGCTCAAGTCAGCTCAAACAGAGGATAAGATAAAATTTTATAGAAGATATCTCGCTTAAGCGAGGAGCGCACCAGACAATGCATCCAGAAAATTGAATTAATTCAAAACATAGATAATTATGGAGATATAGCTCGAAGATAAATGAAGAAAATCACATGGAAGATAATTGCAACAATTAAAACAGATTATATCAACTAAAGAGATAATTTCCTTATATAGATTACATTATTTTGTAAATTAAGAAGATTATTTGTCTTTATTAAACACATCTATGATTATATAAATAGAGAGGCATAGGCAGCAGCCAAAAAAACACCTCTACACACCACCCTTCACTAAAAAACCATATTCTTTTCTCTCTTCTTGTATTTCATGAGTGGCTAGTTTCTTTCTTAGCTAGGAAGGAAATGATTGAACCTTATTTGACATAATTTTCTGACATTAGTATATTTTTTAAGTTCATTATTCGCCTTTTTAACTTAATGCTTTGTGAGCTTGTGCACCCCATAGATGATTCCAGGAATTGACGTGCATTTTGGCAAGTCTCGTTGAAACCCGAGCAAAATTGGATACTTAATTGCGATTATCTCTAAGAATATAATAATCTTGGTTAAATCTTACTAATTCCCAAACGATAATGTTGATTGTTTGTGTTGATTTGCCAAGGGATTGGGAATCAAGGCAATTGATTTAGGGTCTATCACCTAAGAGATTAGGGGCAGAATACATTAGTGAATTAGGGATGAACGATACAACAACTTAGAAGTGTGAGGAATTGTAGCAAATAGGGAAATTCTTAGTACAATCTTAGCATCTCAACATTATTATTTTCATCTAGAATTATTATTGCGTCAACAAATAACTTCTTTTCTTTTCATTTCTATTATTAAATTTTCAACACATTAATCTCTCTAGAAAAATATATCTTTTATTTTCTGTTTTAAATAGTTTTAGTTTTAGGTAGTTTAAAATATAAAAGCACAAAAATATATTTATCCGAAAGGTTTTAATTTGAATATTCATTATTGCACTGTTGCCTTGGGAGACGACCTGAGCTTCGGTTTAGTACTACAATTGGGATCTGGTTATACTTGGTCAACGTATATTCTAACGTAATTAAAACGTTAACAACTACCAGTTAATTTTTTAACTTTTAACTAATTTTTCAGATACTTTTATCAAACATATCCTAAAAATATATTAAATTTTTATAAGCACTAAAATTAACATTTTGAAATATTTTTAGCGACCAAAGAATACATTTCACTCTCCTTCTTCACTTCTCATGTAGAACTCTGCTATATTAGACACAATCATATTCATTCATTTATTTATTTTAGTTATTATGACGAGATGAATAATTTTTTTGCATTGTTTTGAGACTTAAAAAAATATGAAACTTGAAAATGAAATAAGAACTAAATAAGATGTTATTAATAAATAAAGAAACCTTTGTAAACAATTACATAAAGAACAATGATTTTTTATAATTATAAACTCAGTTCTTGATACAAAATAAGTGCAAAATTTGAAGATAAAGGGGATATGTGCTAAATTTCCATCAATTAACCTAATAAGAACAATACATAATTCTACCTTATCCTATACACTATTGTAAATAAAATTGATCTTTGAGTCTTGTCAATCATTGTGATCTTTGAAATATCTGCAACAACAAGAGACTTAATCACTAGGCATGGTTGTCATCTTCATGTATTTATCCATCGAATGAGTGCATACATAAAAAGGAAAAACAAAGTATGAAATACTAGTTTCACACTTATTTATATCAGGGATTATAATTGAACCTAAATTAAATTGATATTTTTAATTACACTACTAAAAAAAATACTTTCAACATCGCTACTCTAACATCGGTTTTATTAAAAACCAATGTTAACAAAAGGGCGGTGGTATTTTTATAAATAAATTGATTTTATTAACATTGGTTTTTAAAAAAACTAATGTTAAAGTGAAGAGGTTAACATCGGTTTTGTAAAAAAACCGATGTTAATCATTTAAGAAATATACACAACATCGGTTATTGAAAAACCGATGTTGTTACTTTTTCTAAAAACTCTCTTACCCACTTACAAGCTACCTTATTCTTCTCTGAAACCTTATCCCCTAAAGCCTCTCGAGCTCCCCTCCAAGCGTCTTCCCTTTTTCCCTTCCCACCACTTCTCCACTACCCAAATCTCATGCATGGAGGCCTCAAAATCAATGAAGAACTTCGTTAGACTGATGTTGTTGAATGCGAAGGTGGAAAGCACTTTGAAGAGCACGGAAGTTCCTTTGTCGTGCCCAAAAGCAATGCTCGTCTTGAAAGGACGGTCCGTGTGCAGAATGATAGGCTCTCTCGCGTGACGTTACTCGGATCGTCTTCGATTTTGTCCGCCATCACGTTTAGGCCGTAGAGCTCCACTGCGCGTCGGCTCGTGATGGCAGTGTTGTCACGATGGCGATGGTGTCGCGATGACAGCGTGTGAGCTACGTCTTGGATCTATTATATTTTGTGTTCCATAAGGTAATGCAAATTCCCTCTCTCTCTATTTCTTTGGTTTCTTCATTTCATATTTTGTCATCATTTCTGAAAATTTTGATTTTGCTGATGTTGTCTGGTTCATCATAGAAACTTAATTGAAAGGTTTTCATTGTAGCAATATGAGTAATACCCATCAAAACTGTTTCTTTTTTATGAAACAATATGACCACCTCTTTACGTTTCGTTTTACTCCTCTTTCAATTTGTGGAAATGTCTACCTTTTACTTTCTTCCATTCTCCTCATCATCACAATTTAGAATTATTTATCTTTTTATCTTTTGTGTTTTCTGCACTTGCATCAACAAAGGGTAATTGTAATTGTGTGAAATTGTGCTAACCCTTTTTCCCCCATTGATCAAGATGGCTGGACTTTTGGGATATAGGAGCCTTCCACCTAAGGCAAAGAATTTGGTAGTTGTTGGGGGTTTGACAGCTTTTGTCTTTGGTGCCTACTTCTACACCAAGAGGGTTGTTGGAGGCACTAATGAACTGCATGTAGCAATCGACACTACAAGAAAAATGACATATACCTACGGAGACTTTTGCCTACACACATAAATTAGTGTAGGTAAAAGTCAAAAAAATACTTATACCTACAATTGTTTGTCATAGTGTAGGTAAAAGTAAAAAAAAAATCATTTCATCCTTATCCCCTCGTGGTCTTATCGAGACTCTAATTGGTATTCAACCTAAATCACTCACTCCTCTTTTCAGCACACACGAGAAGGAATCCTTTCTCCCTTCTTCTCACCCAAGCGCATGGTCCTTTATGAAAATTCCTTTGCAATCTTCCTCAATTTCTCCGCCAATCCCAATATGGTTCCTCTTGTGCTAGGGTTTTAGTCTTAGCTCACTCTCATCACAACCCTAACAACACAAATTTCCCAATATTTCCCACTTTCTAGGGTTTCGTTCCTCTCACGATGACGCCGTTTCCTCCGATGCACGCCCTTTCGAGGATGAGTCGATGCATGCCCTTTCGAGGAGGAGTCGATGGTGGCCGAGCACGGCAGTGTGACGATAGTGACGGTGACCATGACGATGACAATTGGGAAGGCATGGAGAGCACCAAATTGGACAAGGCGTTCAGCGTCGCGACGGCGTTGGTGGATGCCGCCGCCACCGTCGATCGGCTCTCACAGAAGGTGTCGAGGGGTGTGCATATTAGGTTTTACTTTTTCCTTTTGTTTTTGAAAATGGTTAATTAGATTTTTTTTTTATTGGTGATTTTGAATATCTTCTTTCTTGTGTGTGTTAAATTGGTGAAGAAAATAATAATAACAAGGTTCGAGTGTGTTAAACTGGTTCATTCAAATCTTCCTTGTTTGAACTTTTATTTTTCTTGCATAACCGTAAGATTTTTCGGAAACCACCAATACTACCAATACAACATTAACCTCAAACCTCCTTGTGTCTTAACAAGTATGGCTCGATCCTTAACCCATATTTTTTGTGAGCAAACGAATATGCTATATTCTTCTCGGTTACTGCAGCTTATATGTTAACTTGTGTTTTAGTTGTCGCAAAGGTTGTTCTTGTTCCCTCTTTTATATCTCTTGCCAGCTTTTTCTGATCAAACTCGCTCATAGCTTCTATTTTTCATCCGTTAGAGGTGAGACTTTCACTATACGTTGAATCATGAAAGAGAGTTTATTGTTTGTTTTAATTTACTCTATTTCTCACGTTACAAGTCTCGTATCTCTGTTTTTTCTAGATATTGATCATATGCATGTTTCTGTTAAATATTTTAATTGTTATGAAATCAAATGGATATTAGTTTCGGTTTTATTTTATTTGATTGAATTTAATGAACCTGCAGGTAGGTTGCAGCCTCTGTGTACGTAAATTACACTCACATAACAATTTTGCCTATTTTTTTTATCACTTTGTAGTCTGTAGTTATTGGTTAATGTTCATATATATTGATTCCCTGGTCACTCATTTATATGATCCTTGTTCCTTGAGAAAAACAAAGAATCTTTTTGTTTAAACTAGTGCTAGATGGACTGAGGTGACTTATTTTAACGAGATATATGTGAATTCTTATACTTATCTATGTAGTCTTCTTTTGATTATCTTTTACTCATATAATACTTCCAAGAATTCCATCAAAGCTAAATCTTTCAAGGTAGTTTAAGGTATTTACATCTGTGATTGCAGTTCATTGGAAATTTTCAGGAAACAATTGGTGCAAGGTAATTTAAGGTATTTACATCTGTAATTTAAGCTAAACCTTTCATTCATATTATGTCTTTAACAATAACAATTCAAGTGGCACATGTAGATGAAGAGCTGCTAATGTTATTGTCTAGGTCACTCACTCTTTAAAAGGAGTTGTGACATTTAATGAACATCTAGTATTGTGTTTTATGGTTATGAGAAACTCTTGAGCATTATGAATTGTTGCAGGATCATCAACAATCTGTTGCTCAATGTTGCAATGTCTGAGTATGTTCCAGCTGGGGTAGATGGCAAACGTTGTCTGGAAAATGTTGTCAATGAAGCTGTGTTGCTTGTTGCTCATAGAGGTAACACCAACTTTCAATTTTTATATTTAATGTGTTGATATGGAATTTATTTCCTTGACATGTCATTTCATGTTATTGCTAATTTTCTATGAAAGTTCTGATTGTTTCTTAAAGATCTAATTGCTTTGATATTGTGGATGCAATGTTCTTAAATGAATTTGAATTTGTGCCTTCACAAGAAGCCAAGGAAGTTAGAATCTATAATGGAGGATTTCATTGTGCATACCAGGTATTATTTTTTTTCTTATCTACCAGTCTTCTGCTTCTTTACCTAATTAGACATGGTTCTATTGTTTCCCAATAGAGATTTATTTGTCATTGTATTAGTTTTTACTGTCACTCAGTCACTTTTCCTAAAATCAAGGCTTACAGAAGTATAACATGGGGGAATGTTAATACAGGTTGATCATCCTATTACAGAAATGATTGTTGGTCAGGATCTTGTTGAATGGCAAATCCTTGTTGCCATTGGAGAAGCTCTTCCATTGAGTCAATCACAAGTACCCTTATCATGTGATGTTTCTTTTCATATCTTTAGTTTCTTCCTACCCTTTTTTCATGTATAAGTACATCGGCCCAAATTCTGTTATATACTCTGCAAGGTCAGATATGCAAAATTAGCCTACTAATCTATTTATGATGAATCTAAATTTCCCCAGTTGGTTGGAATAACTACAAAACTTAAATATTAATTTGTGGATCTTTCTTTTTATCATATTCAAAATCTGCTATTTTGGAAGTCCGAGTGGGGACTGGAGTTAAAGAAGGAGACAAAGTTAGCATGCACTATGATCATATGATTGCTAAGCTTGTTGTGTGGGGAGAAAATCATGTTGCTTCCAAACATCAGTTTGACAGAAGGAGCTCTTGTATTGAATTTAAAGAGAATGTTGTTGGTTATGTTGGATGTAACTTTTTCCCAAACACACATTAAATTAATCTTGACTATTGCAGTCTCTATTTGCAAACCTGAATTTTCTCTTTTCTTAAAGGGGATGAAAATACTAGACATTTTTTTTAACATAAAAAGAAGAAAAACTTACTTGGCACATTATAGAGAAGTCATTAGTCTTAAAAGCCAAAGCTATATTAGGAAGGGAGAGCCTCTACTACAAATGAGGGGTTAGTGTTTCACAGGTCACAACCCTATGGTTTGATCCAAAATCTATAAAATATCAATTAGGATTTATCAGCTAATAAATGATAATTCATATTCAAAGTTGGGAGAAAATTGCAGCCAATTATAACTAATATCAGTTGCTATTTTTTCTGGCATAAATTAGCTGCAATGTCACATCATGTTCTTTATGGCCTCTATGTATTTGTAATTAAAATTCATTCTTATGCATCCAATGTGTAACAATATTATCTAATTTCTGTGAAGTCTGATTGAAATGGCATGCTACTCTGTACTCACTTTTTGCTTATGATATGGTAATTTGGTGGATTAAGCTAATTATGCAAGATCATGTAGGGATGCAAATCCATAGGTATTAAACTTTGTGGGGCACTTGCTGCAGCTGGAATGATTGCTGCATGGACCTCTAAATGCCTTCCTAATTATCAAAGACAGAAGTATGTTGCATGGACCTCTAGTCATTTTTGTTTGTTTTATTATTATGTTGTTGCTACTACTTTGGCATCATGCCTAATTGGTTTACTTGATGCATGCTCTTCTTTTTTCAGACTGTGTCCTTCGTGTAATAAATTGGAAAGATTGTTGTTTCTTTTATGGTGTGTTTGGTTGAGAATCACTTCTTTTTAAATCTTAAACAAACTAGCCCTTACTCTAATAGTAAGTATCTTTGTCCATTTGTTGCTTAAAGTTACATTCAATAATCTATCATATGCAGGAAAGAACTTGTGGAAGTTGGGGAGATTAGTGTAAGGAACCTGAACCTTCTAATATCTAGATATAATATTTTGGTCCTAATATTCAGTGTATATATGTTGCATTTTTATAGTGTAGCTATAATTTAAAAACAGGATATATAAAAACAAAAATGCTTTAAACCTTGTATCATATATCATTTTTGATATATGATTCCTTTTTGGGGTATATATATCATTCCTTTCTATGAATAATAATATCTTTGGATGATGGTTTTATGTGGGTAGCTTCAATTTTCGGGGTGGGTGGGGGGGTGGGATGGGTTATGAAATATGATAATTTCTGATTCAAAGGGGCATGCAAAATTTCCGACCTTTATAACAATAATAATGCTTTTATTCGACTTGGGGTGCTTCAGTTTTTACTAGTTTGGAACTTCACCTATTGTTATAGCTCCAAGCATGAAGCTCTCTTCTTCTGGATTTAACCCACCTGCTGAAGAAGAAGGTAGTAGTAGAAGTAGCTTCTTTGATTCTTTATTTTGTGCAAATTGCTTTGTATTATGTTGCTTTCCCTGCTCCCACTTTTTGAAAGTTTCTTATCTCTTGTCTTTTCCTTGGTTTGTTGGTCTACTTGTGTTTTTTGTGTTGGTAGTTCTTTTTGTCTTTGCATGGATAAGCTCAAAAAGGGTTATTTTCTTTATCTTAAGCAAAAAAGACTTTCACGTGGATCCTAGGTTAATTTTTTTGTCCTTCCCCTATTTTGTCTCCACAAGCAAATAGCAAAAGATGGTATTCTAAAATATTTAATAATATTCATATTTTTTAACACTTTCCTTATGCAAAAATATAAAATTACTTAATTTTTTTAAAAGAATTAATTATATTTAATAATAATATACCACACCATAATGGTAACAAACTTTTTTATTATGACTTTCTTTTTTCATAGATTAAAAAAAGTATAGCGCATTGTGTTAATCTTTTTATTTTAAGGAATGGGGTTAGTCTTTTATAAGTTGAATAAATTTGGTACATCTGACTGGGCTTAGTTCTTTCCTTTGTGTGTATATGTACTTGTTTGGTTTGGTTCCTCATTTGCATTAATATTGAACTTTTTCCTAGACAGAGAAATGATTTCTATTGATAATCCTTGAAAGCAACATGAGTCAGCAGGTAGTAGGCTAATGACAGACTCCAATATACTATGTATGGATAAAGTTATAATAAGACTCCAATATATTATTTTTTTGTCTTCACCTACTTTTTTTCTTTTATTCACCTGTTGTTGGCTACTACATTTACATTATGTGTACTACAAGTGCTCAATGACCAAATTACTGGATGATAGTGTGCTTGTTTTGCATATTTTTACTTTTATTTGAATGTTGTCTTTCATTTACTCATGATGTTAGTGCTAAGAAGATTAACTTGTGGCATGGTTTTGGAGAAAGGGACGGGCCCTTGGAGGGAAAGAGAGGGGAGACCTTTTTTTGGGTCACGCCAACATGATCTGTTTAATAGGAAGAGAAAGGAGGATTAGTAGTACTGCTATGTGGGAAAGAAAGTGATCAAGGACATTGACATTGGTACTAATTGTATTTCATTACATTAGATTAGATACGGTAAAGTTGCAAGAAATTTCCTAGTTAGACCAGAATAGGAAGGAACGAAGGGCAGGTACACTTTCACAATAACAAAATTGGCTATATATTACACAAACATATGATTTCAAGAAAGAAATTATGGATAAAGTTATAACTATGGATAAAGTTATAATAAGCAAATGACGAATGAATTATGAAATATAAAAGTACCTTAAATATAACTCATGAGTTGTTATCACTTTTGTAAAAAATAATATCATACTATTATTTATTTATTTATTTATTTAAGATTTAAATATATTGTCAGTGTTTTAAATTGAGTGAGGTCATTTTTATTTTGTTCCTCCAAATTTAAACTTTTTTTTATCTCTCAATTTCAAAAATATTTTTTTCTCCTTTTTTTTATAATCCAATTTTTTTAGTCTCTTAGGTTAAAAAAAAATCAACATGTCAATCACCCCAAAATCACTTGACATTTATTTTCCTATCTCTTGGTTCTGAATCACTTGAATCAATGTAAATGTTCTTACTTGATACTTCTATAATTTTGCAATGACTTATGTTGAAACAATTCCCAACAGGCTTTGACTGCTCATTCAAGTCTACAAAATTCTAGTAGGATCTATGTCCAACCAGGAAAAACACAGGTTAGAAGATATGTCATTAAAATGTCATCTATTCTTTTTTTTTTATCAAATATATAATACTCCTTTTATATTTTATATTGTGAAGATGGTGACATTTGAATTATCTTTTTATAGTATTTATCTTGAAGAAATTATTGGATAATTTGTCCAAGACTTTAGATTCAAATGACATTATTATCACTATTGACTATATATATTAAGTGATGATTTAAGATATTTTTTAAATTTAAATCTTGAATACCATATTACATCAAATATTAAAAAACAAATTTTGCCACAAATACATAGTTTCTTAAAAAGACTCTTAACTGCCTCTATAATAACAATAATAATAATAATAATAATAATAATAATAATAATAATAATAATAATAATAAGGTTGATGCACTGCCTATCAGGTTCGTTTTCTGTCACTACTATGGTTGATGCCTCCTGCTATCCCTCCAAGTAGTACCCAGCCACAACCCTTTTTTATCCTTATGTGTAGGCATTCTGGTGTCCACAGTCGAAAATTTCATTAGTTGTTTGTTTCCATCTGCTTCTTCCCACCTGAAGAAAAAAAGAAATATACTTATAGCTGAGAGGGAAAATATCTATAACATTGTTTTTATTTTTATTTTTGGTTTTCATATGTGATTGATTCATGCGGTAACAAATCTATTTTTTATTTTTGTTGATTTGTTCTAATGTATTAATTTTTATTTAGTTCAAACCTGAGGAGATAACTGCCATCATGGATGACTTTAACAAGCCTGGATCTCTTGCTCCAATAGGATTGTATCTCGATGACACCAAATATATGGTCATCTAGGGTGAACCCCGGTGCTGTCAATCGAGGGAAGAAGGTAACCACCATTTTTTATCTTTGCCTGAAATTTGTTCATAGATTCGTATGTGTTTGAATGAGCATTTGTAAAATTGATTTTGAAATAATATGATTTAAGTATGGATGATTTTATTCTAGAACCATGTTAGTAGTAAAACTCTATGATTTCATGTTGCTTTTAAATCATATGTGTTTTTATTTATTTATTTTTAAACCATGTGTTTTTATTTATATGGAGTTATTTCAACTTAATCAAATAATTAAAAATTTAAGGTTTTGATATTCAACTGTACTAAGTGGTGGACTTTACAATATCCTATTTAGTTTAAATATAATTATTTTGAGTAAAAAATACCATAGGTCTGTACAAAATAATATAGAAGCGTGTGTAAGTGAAGGAAAAGAAAAATGTTTAAACTTATAAATTTTGTTTATAAAATGATAACCACATATTGCTAAGTTCTTTTTTCTCTATGTTTCACGGTGATTGTTAATCAACTAAATTACATTCATCTTATTTTCTTTAAAAAAAAAGTTACATTCATCTTACAAAAATTATAACAAGTAACGGTTAATTTTGGGGAGAAAAAGCAAGGAGCAGCTAGGAGGGTAGCAGTTAGCATCAAAGATAGTGGAAGAGTGAATGAGACAAAGGAATTTCAATCCCCAGAAGGCTGACATCAAATCCCTTTGCTTCATTTGCAAGTTGTTCTATCAAGCAACCATTTCTCTATTTGGATATTGGAAATTATGTACTGTCCCCCCATCCCACCACACCACATACACAATTTGACATGTGTAGTTAATTATAATAGTTGAGAAGAGAGTGTTGTCATATGATGTGATTAAAAGTTAAATAGAGAAAAATTATAAGTGTTAATAAGATATAATCGAGAGTAGTTTATATGTCATTATTACTTGATTTTTTAGATATCTTTACTTTCATATGGTGATACTAGGAAATATTTTTTTTAGGTATATTAGTACTAAAAAAAAATTTGGGCCTAAAGCCCTTGCTTGGGCTGCTTGGGCCTTAAGCCAGCCCTGGCTAAATGCACTTTCAGATGGTTATGCTGAAAGAAAATTTCTTAGTATGGATACATATGTTGGAAAACATCCTTCAAAGATGTTTGAGATTGTGAGAAAACACAGTTTTTATCTGATAAAGAGAAATGTGAAGAGCTGTGAATGAAATGAGTCAGAACTCAATAACTTCATTTTTATTTTATTGATCATTCCTTGATTATTTTCCAATCTACATGGTGTTTGCTATGAGAATCCCTTGGCACCGTTGATACATGGATTAGGACTTACACTATAGCATATCGATGGTGATAACTCTGTCATATAAGATCATGATTTGGAAAGGTAATAATTTAGATTTTATTCTCCTATGTTTCAGCAAGATTGATGTATTTGAAGGTTTATATTAGTTACGATGCAATAATTAGGATTAGAAGCAAAAGTATTTTAATTGAAAACTGCACGAGTATACAAATTTTTTGCAAAATTTCTTTATGCGTGCATAGCTCTACAATCTTTGTCTCTCATGAAAATGAAGCACTAATATATGATATTCTAAAAAGTGTCAAGCATCCAAAACTTTTGTAATTCAACTACTACTTTCTAGTAATGTCATTTCATCTTTCATGAGTTTATATAATTCTTTTTTAGTCCGAAGAAGCAGAGAGGTATTGGTTTGCTGCACTGCCCACATTCAATTATGTATGTTCTAAGCTCTCTCTAAGATCTAAACATTTACCTACAGTTGAAGATGATATGTACATATTAAAGACTTTTACCTACAGTTAGGAGATGTAAGTAGAAGTTAATGACTTTTACCTACACACTATACATAGTAGGTAAAACCTATAGTGACAGACAATTAGCCGTCATTATATGTCGCTCAAAGTTGACGGAAAAAACGTCCGTAGAACAAAGTCTATCATACATTTACCTACGGATTTTTTATTTATAGTGACAGTTTTTGTCTGTAGGTATAGGTCATTTTTCTTGTAATAAGTTTGAAGCTGACTAGAACAAGAATGCAGGGGATGCCAACATGCCATCAAAGGTCTAAAGCTTGTACAGTAAAGCAATACTTTGGGTGTATTCACTGTTTTGGTTTGGGATCAGCTATTTACTTAGTATAAGAGTGTTAAAAAAAGAATGATATTGAATCTAGTTGCTAATAAGTTTCAACCAGCTTAATGTACAATGGCTGTGTGGTAGGGAAACTATAATTGAGATTCTATTGTGGCATAATCGAAGTGTTTCTTGAGGATAACACAAATCTATGATCATTAGTATATGCAAGAACAATTGATACTGTGACTTAGGGCATAATTCCATTACAAACTTAAAATGGAAACCAAGTGCACTTACAGGAAAAAAAATGAGAAACCAAAATGAATTAAGCTTATTCTATAAGTTAAAATTAATTTAGGCATAGGTTAATGTATAAAATACAAACTCTTGATAAAAGGCAATGGATATGTAGCCATTCACTCCCTTTATATCAATTTATTGTTGATTATAGGATTTGATTTCGTAGATAATTTTATACATAAGAAGTTGATCGAGTTTAAATTCACTGTGTTTCATTTATTTAGTTGGGTATAACATTTTATATTAGAATAACATTAATATATTTTTTGTAAGTTAGTTATGGTTGGTTCATTGTAAAAACAAATAAAGTATTTTAAAAATTTGCAAAAACACAACATCGGTTGGTGTAAAACCGATGTAGAAAGTGCATTTACAACATCGGTTATGGCCAAAACTGATGTTGTAAAGACACTTTTTACTTCAATTTTGGCGTAATCACATTCAACATCGATTTTTTAAAAAATCGATGTTGTATTTGACTTTCAACATCGGTTATTACAGAACCGATGTTGTTTTCTGCACTACAACATCAATTTTTATAAAAATCGATGTTCTTTTTTGCATTATAACATCGATTTTTAGAAAAACCAATGTTGTGAGTGCACCACATCGGTTTTAAACAAAATCAATGTTATTTTTTGCATAATTTACATTTTTTAGTTTATTTCTTATAATATGACATTGATTTTCTTGAAAACTGATGTTGTATAGTGTATTTTAACATCGATTTTGATAAATGATGTTAACATTGGTACTGTTAACATCGGTTCAAAACCGATGTTGAATGTCCAAAATAACCGATGTTAAAAATATTTTTTCTAGTAGTGTTAGTTTAAGAAAAAAGAAGTGCACAATTTTATAAAATCAGTTCGATTAACTAAATTATTTCTATAAAACCAGTCCGATTAATCAAATTGATTTTCACTTGAATATTTTTTTATTTGAAAAAAATAATTCAAAAATAAAATCATTTCGAAATTAGTCTGACTCTTAAAATCAATTTAAAACTGGTTAAAAATCAATTTTTTCGGAACAAATTTTTAAAACCAATTCGATTTTGAACCGATTTCTAAATCAGTTTGTCAATTTAAATATAAAACCGAATAGATTAAAACAATTTAAAATCATCTGGATTCAGTTTTTTGATCGAACTAGTTGCACACTCATATAGTTATACTACTCTAACACTTGACTCCATATGGATCCATGCATCCTATAATTGACTACACACCTCTGTCAACAACACTTGGTACAATTCTCATCAACACAGAGGAATACAAAATTTCACATCTTAGGACATCCACGGTCCATCACAGACGTGTACTATCGCACCAATATTTGAATGCTAAGCATTTGTTGGGGTTATCTAGCTTGATATGGTGAATATCTCGGCACAAGGGCGCTACACTAACCATTATGACCTTCATCATTTTAACACCAAACCCTCACGTCCCGCACAAGTCACAAGTGGCTTTATGTGACTTGGGCCCACGAACGAGAATTCCAATTGTGAATTTGTGACGTGGGAGATTTGGGAGGTGAGGCACGAGCATGTGTTCCAGCAACAAACTATGAAGCCGTATCAGATTTATTAGACAAGCTGTTTCTTTGTTTATATTGTACAAATTAAGGGTCCTTGGTGATAAGGACGAATCTCATCTTCCAAAACTATTTGGGGGACCGACGGGTGTCTTGTATTCTATCTACAGGAAATCAAATTTCTCTTCATGTAGATGGAAGCGGTTAAGCATGGTATTAAATTGCACTTACGGTCGCGGTATCCTTAACATTGTGGGAAATTGCAACTCACGTATCAACAATTGCGGTGAGTTGAAAAACCTTTTTGTTGTTGACACAATTGCAGTTAAAGATTGCAATTTATGAGGGAAGGCAATGCTTATGAGGGCTTGCTTCGGGATTCCATGGGTAGATGGTTGCAGGGGTTTTATGCTGATATTGGTATAGCTGATAATCTGAAGGAAGAATTAGTAGCTATGTTATAGGTGTTGAAGGTTGCTTGCAAGATGCAGTATATGAAAGCAATACGGTGTCTCTCTTCCAGCATCCAGTGCAAGGTTCTCACTGTTATGCTAGTATCGGTTCTAGCATTAAGGATTTCTTGGTGAAGAATCGGAATTCGGAGTTCCAACATACGTTATGATGTGTCGAGTTTTTGCCAAGCTTGGACCCAATTCTTGTGGTTTGATGAGGACTGTGGTTGATCCTCCTTTGGATATGCATGGGATATCCTCTTAGTTGACCCAAATAAGTTTTTGTTCCTTAGAGCTTAACTTTCTTTTATTCTTCTACTGTTTGTTCTTTCTATATCATGTTACCCAAAAAAAAAAAAAAAAAAAAACTCATTGATTTCAATTGAATACTATAAACCTATCTAAAATAATGTTGTTCAGATGATGTGGTTCTAATCCTTTTATGTTTGATGTTATTGATGCCTACATTATTCGTCAACAAGATTATTGTAGCCTTCTGAGTTGTTACTTGCACTTACTGATTTACAACACAATTTTCTGACCATGTAAGGTTTGCTTGATTGGGCTCTTTCTAATAAGCCTGCATTTTTATTGAATAGATTCCTGAAGTCCTACCATATGTCAGTCATAGCTCAAATATATATTTTAGTTTTATGGTTTTGACGAGTCCTATTTTGTAATGTCTTATTGGCGGCAACATTATTTACCCTAACATGGCTTTTAGTTGGCGTCCAGCTGTGGTCTTTGACCTGACCGTTCATTATCAGAAAAATTGACTGGCAAATTTAGACCCATAAACTTCATGACTATATTTTATTTTTTTTTATAGGCAAATTGAAACATATTAATAAAAATAGAAAACCAGCATTGTCACAAGTTGTGATACAAGCTGAACTTCATGACTAACGTAAGGGAAAGATTGTTTAGGTACCAGAAAGTGGCGTATTTAATTTTGCTCATTGGGCTGCATGATTTTAGAAGACTTGTGTGCTTTGTTAATTACAGTAATATAATTAACTAATTTAGATACATTACAATACCTTGATTGGTTCCTACAGAATAAATTCATCTCTTTACTCACTAATGATGACCTAAGAATCCAAAATATGTGAGCATCCCAAGATGTATACTCCAACAATTCTAGTGCAGTTATTTACAGCTTCCTCTAATTCTCATTTTCAGCATAAAAAGTCTTCTAAGAATTTGATATATCTTCCAGGTCCCAGGTCAAGATCCTTATTCCATTTAGCATTTTTATTTGAACAGAAGAGCTTGTTTTGGCCTTTCCATAAGAGACAAGACTGTGGCTGCAATGTGCTTTGATGAAAGCCCTGCATCTTCAACCTGAGCTTGGGGTGATCCATGCTCAATGTACCTATCAGGAAGCATCATTGCTCTCCACTGCAGGTAAAGCCAAAAGGGGTGTTAGTGTTACTTAGAAGTGCACAAAAAAGAGACATCTGAAGGGAATAATAATCTGAAAATGAAATCATATAGAGAGTGACTTCTCCATAGAGGAAGGTTTACCTTTAGAGGTCCATCTAGGATACCAGATAAGCTCAAGAATTGTGAAACATGCGATCCAAAACCACCAATAGAACCCTCTTCCACTGTGATGAGTATTTCATGCTCTTTAGCTAATAGCCTAATGAGACCAGTATCCAGAGGTTTGCAAAATCTAGCATCGGCAACTGTCACATCAACGCCGAGTTCTTTAAGCATTTCTGAGGCTTGCCTGCATTGTTGGACCACAGAACCATATCCCAAAATGGCAATTCTACTGCCTTCTACCAGAATTCTACCTTTTCCGATCTACAAAACCAAAACAATTTCAATCTTGCGGCTTAACTGCATTCAGATTCAGTTTAGGAAATATATTTAGTTATTCATTCTCACCTCAAGTGGGGTTCCTTTGTTATTTAGTGGCAGAGTGGCTCCGATTCCGTTTCCCCTTGGAAATCTAAAGCAGCTTGGTCTATCATCTATAGCTGCTGCGGTCGCAACCATGTGCATCAGTTCAGCTTCATCAGAAGGAGCCATAACCACCATGTTGGGTAGGCATGCCATGTAAGTGATATCAAATGCTCCACAATGGGTTGGTCCATCTGCTCCAACTAAACCAGCCCTATCCAAAGCAAATCGGACAGGTAGCTTTTGAAGATCAACATCATGGACTACCTACATACCCAAAATAAATCGTAGTGTTGAGATTATTTTATCATAGGTAAAAAAATTATAAGTAAACCGACACAGAGAAGAAATGATTAATTAGTTAGATTAGACTAATATTGGCTCACCTGATCATATCCGCGTTGCAAGAATGATGAATAAATGGCACAAAATGGCTTGAGCCCTTCCGCAGCTAAACCAGCTGCAAATGTTACAGCATGTTGTTCAGCTATCCCCACATCGAAACAGCGCTCGGGAAACCTTTTATGGAAATAATTTAAGCCGGTTCCACCACCCATTGCTGCGTGAATGGCCACTATCTTCTTGTCATTTTCAGCCTCCTTTATCAAAGACTCAGCAAAGTATTGGGTGTATGAAAGTGTAGAGGATTTTGCCTTAAACTGCTCGCCTGTTTTTGGGTCAAATTTGACAACCCCTGAAAATGTGGGAAAGTATGAGTGTGTATTTGGATTCACATTAGATAATTTTGTGTGAGAAATTTATTGAACTAAGGCAACTTTTGATAATTTTTGTATTGAATCAAAATTTTATATTGAGTTTTACTGCTAACTTATTCTTCAATTAAACCTATCCAAACATAAATTACTTCGAATAAATTTTAGACAAAATTAATTTTGAATTCCTTGTTTTTGAGATGTAAAAGAAATATCCCTTTCTCACCGTGCATTTTATCAGATGCTTTTTCTGCTGGGGGATATCCCTTGCCTTTTTCTGTGACACAGTGAATCAGAACTGGACCTGGGGCAGGCATTGCTTTCACCTTTTCAAAGATGGTGACCAGATCTTCAATTTTATGACCATCCACAGGACCTATGTAGTATAGGCCAAGCTCTTCAAAAAATGTACAGGCTGAACCACTTATAATACCTCTTGCATACTCATCTACTTTTGCTGCAACCTGGTGTGTTTGTTTTCCTATTTGCTTTGTGATGCTCTTCAGCAGATAAAATTAGAGTCAAATAAATGCCACAGACCATGATGTTGACTACTAATATGATATGTTTGAGAGGCTTACTTTTGCAGCTTCTCTGAGTTTGCGGAATTCAGCACTTGCTTGAATTTTGCTTAAGGCACTACTGAGGGCTCCGACTGGAGATGCAGGCCCATCAAGTGTGGCAGTTGGTAAAGAGACTTGTTTATTGTCATTAAGTACAACTATCATGTTAGAATCAAGGAACCCTGCATTGTTCATGGCCTCATATGCTTGGCCTGCTGTCAATGCCCCATCTCCAATCACTGAAATGATGCTGTTGTTCTTTCCCAATAGATCTCGTGCAACAGCCATGCCTAAAAATATTGAGAACGGTGAGACACATTATACATGCATCGACACATTTGTTTTTATTACCATGTTATTGGTCGGAGAGATTAGTCATTTGTAAAGTTGGTAAATATTTCGTATTATAACATGGTAATAAAATAAATTGATGAAATATGTATTGGTCTTAAAATATAAGAATCTTAGTATCTTACCAAGACCAGCAGATATGCTTGTAGAACTGTGTCCTACCCCAAAAGCATCATGAATACTCTCATCCCTTTTAGGAAAGCCTGCTAGCCCTGAAGTCTTCCTAATGGTGTGCATCCTTGACCTTCTACCTGTGAGAATCTTGTGTGGGTATGCCTGCAATTTAATTACTTCTTAGACCCTCTTCCACATGGCACAAGCATAACACATGATAATGATGAAAAGTTATACAACGGAAAGCAAAAATCTAAAACTTTAATTTTGTTACAAGACCAAATTTTGATACAAGACCAAATACACTTTTTCTTTTTCTTTTTGCTATTTATTTTTCTATACAAAACAAGACCAGATAAATAAGAAGAAAAATTACCTGATGGCCAACATCCCATATAATTTTGTCTTCAGGTGTGTTGAAAACATGATGCAAAGCCACTGCTAACTCCACCACTCCCAAGCTTGAGCTAAGATGCCCACCAGTGTTTGACACAGTGTGTACAATATCTGCCCTCAGCTCTGCTGCAAGTTGCTCCAGATCCTGACAAATAAATGCAGTGATTTTTTACAAACAAATCAACAAAAATCAGAGAAAATAAAAAGTTTTCACCCGCAGAAAAGAAATATGCTATTGTCAGTTTCAAACCTGTGTTGACAGATTCTTCATGTGAATTGGGTAGTTGATTGTGTCCAACAATAGAGTTGCTGGTTTCTCTCCTGCATAATTGATCTTCCACCCATCTTTCTCTTTCTTTATAATAGTCCTCTCCTCATCAGCTGAGCCACTTGCTGAAACTCTCACACAGAACTGTCACAAACACAATTACACATCATCCATCATTGCACTATTGGTGAAAAATCATGGTCTTTGTTTTTTTAGTAACAAAAGGAAGAACAGTGACCGCTTATGAAATCAAAGAAGAGGAACATAAAATCATTTTACAGACATGAATTGTGTTGTACATGTGATTCGCCAACCTTGTTTCTGTAGCTATGGTATGGACTTGGAGCTTTGTATTTGTGGCATGGGGACACAGAATAGTTTAGCTTAACAAAAGTTCCACCACAGAAGGCCATGATTATTCAAAATTTCAAACAAGCGAGAGAAAGAGATGGAAAAAGATGTTTCTAAGTATGCAGAAAGTAAGAGACCAGATATGAAGCAGAACCAACTACACGGTGGTACTTGCATTTAAACAGAAATGTGAACTCTGTTTTATAGGGAGAAGCATGCATAAACAAACAAAACCATGGCTGAAGAATTTTTTTGGTTTATCGAGTCTAGTATTCTCCTTTTCTATTTTTTTTATTATTATTATTGTCGTCGTTTGTTTTATACGATTTTTTTCTTAAATAAGAAACAAATCATCATGACTAATAAAATTAGTTAACTTACTTAATTTTAATTAATAGTATTATAAATTTAAAATTTATTTTAGAAATATTCATAGAATTAAAATGATTTTAAGTGATGGCCTATTACTTATATTTATATTTCTCAAGGGATAATTCTTTCAATAAGAAGATATTTATATTTTCAATAATTCATTTAATATATTTACTTTGAAAATAAATAAATATATAATAAAATACCAATAAATGTTGATCCAATTTAAAGATAAAACTCATATCCCATAAGAAAGCGGGTTCCACATATTTTAACCCTCATGAATTTTGGGATCTAACTCATATAAACTTATTTTGATTAAAAAAATTAAATATATAATAATAAACTTCACACTAAACAATTAATACATTTAAAATTATTCATGTTATATTTTTTTTTTAAATCTCAGAAAAAGTCAGCTGCAGTGCGTTAAATAATACTGACTTTTTCTTCAGTGTATATACAAAACATTTAGACAGAATTACGTATTCAATTTTCATTTTTATTTTCTTTCTTTCTACATTATCAGTTCTCTAGGTTTTCAGAAAAATTATCTCATCAATTAATATTAATTAATACGTCGAGATATTTTAATTCATCCCATTTAAAAAAATATTAACAACCGTTTGATTTTTAATTTTAATTAAAAAAAAGTTTCAGTGAACCCTCCAATTTGGTGTCTTTTTTTTTCATATTCAGTAACAGTTCAATTCATTCCACCATTTAAGAAAGACGGTTTCAGCATTTAATAATAAATTTTGGGGGGATAATTTTAATCTCTGTATTTTTGGTCAACTGTAGTTAAGGATTTTATATTTTTTATATCGATGACATATAAAAAAATTATATTAATAAATTTGATTCTCAAACTTTATATATATATATATATATATATATATATATATATTGTTTGTCCTCTAAAATTTATCATGTGTTTTGAAATTATAATGAAATAATTCACATCTTTTTAAAATTCGTAAACTAAATTCATTAAAATATATAAAAATATAACGACCTTGACCAAAACAAAAAATACACAGATTAAAACACTTTCTCAACTTTTTTGTTATAAAAAGGAATAATGTCACATTCTTCTACTCTATCATCCTACAAATTATCTTTTAACTCTATTGAAAAACAAAATAAAAGACAAATGTCATTAATATCTTTGAAGTGTAAAATAATTTAACATTTACGATAAAAGAAAGTAAGAGGATTAATTAGAGAGTGAAACATGAAAATTATAAATTATTCATAAAAAAGGTCAATTCAAAGTTCAAACACAAGGTCTGCTGAAAAATTCGGACACCCCGCCGCCACAGTTTTAAAGTGCACCAACCGCATGAAATAATTTGTACGAACTCAAGCTTCACTCACCTTACTATTCACATTTTATATTAGAATTGGAATAGTTAATTTTAATTGGTAGATTAAAATGAAAAGTTTAAATTAAAAATATTTTGCATTTAAATTTAAATGTTATTTAATTATAAAATCTTTAAAATATTTATTAAATAGAAAATCAAATATTTGATTTATCACGTATAAATATATCTCAATCTTATAATCAACATCAAGTTCATCATAATCCTTTATCACTATCACTTCTATCATAATCACCACTCGGTGTCATCAATAAGATTATTTAATAGTGATAATAGTCATAATAATGATGAAGGGTCTGAAATATTTTAAAATGTGATTATTATAATCTTTTAGAGATTTTGTTTTTAGTTGACAAATCTTTTAGATATTTGTTACTTGTATGAGATTTTAATTTAAAATATTTTAATTTAAGTCTTTTATTTTAATCTAATGGTTAAAATTAATTATTATCATTCTCATACAAGAGACCAACTCTCATAATAGTCATCTCTATATATAGAGAGAGGGGACAAATCAAAATCAAACTATACCCATACAACTTTGATCAATTATTATTTCATTAAATAACATTTCTTAAAATCCATTGCTAGACTGAAATTTTCTTTCACATAGATCATATGTACAAAATTTCATATTAATAAAAATGATTTGTTACATCATTCATACGTATTAAAATCGATGTAATATAAATTTTTTAAAATATATTAAAATATGAATCATTTGATTACCTACTAATTGATGTTCAATTTTGAAAAATTTTAATATAGACAATCTTAATAATATGTAGATACAATTCAAAAGTTGGATCAATAAAAATCACATTCTATATAAAGTTATTTTTTTTTATCTTAATCCTCTTGTTCACTAGGAGAAATGGAGTTTGACTAATTCGGAATTTGACCGGAAGATAAGTAAAACCTAGCCAAGAATTGTTTCGGTCAAGTATCAAACTCGAGTATTATCTAAACAATTCAACTTTAACTTCATATTAATTACTTGTTTCAATCACTTGGTTATATATATAAACATTATATTATAAAAGGTTTAATATGTTTTGATTCTTTAAAAAGTGATGTTTATTTTAGCTTTTAAAAACTTTTTCATGTTTGTATATTATTTATAAAATTAAATTGATTATTGAATTGGTTAAAATATTAATTTTTCTTTTTGGTTTAGACCATGGGTCCCTGCCGAAACTAATTTTGTTCTAATCATAGGACTCGAACTCGAAACCTCTAGTTAAGTAGAAACAATTTCATGTTAGTTGATCCCACATTTAATGGTATCTGTTAAAATATTAGTTGAAGATTCAATGTTTGGATTGTAAAAATTAAATCATTATAAAATATAATAATATTTTAGTAACACATATACAACATGGAATAAAAACACAATGTTAAAAGCTAATAAAAAAATACCATTTATAAATTATTAAAATTCAAAATTAAACACACAAAGTTCTAAATTAAATATAGCAATACTTAACACATTATTAAAAACTAATAAAAAATATCATTTATCAACTTTTTACCAACAAGTCATTGATTTGAATATCACAGAATTTGATCTTTTGTCCCCTTAACCAAGTCTTGAATTTGAATATTTTGAATGAAAAAAATGTGATTAAGAAAGAAAATTTACTAAAGATAGCTAACCAAATTCTCTAACAAGATTAATCATAAGTAAATCCAATGAATATTCGGTGTTAATATCATCACTAACAAAAAAAAAAAGAATCAATAGCACCACTTGGACCTTATAAACAAAGACAAGAGACATTGAAACACTTGGTAAGGGAAGAGAGAAAAGTTTGTGAACATAATTATTTTTTGACCAAATTTGGGATTTTGGTTCATCACGTTTAGTCTCTCAATTTTTTAGAATAAAAAATTTTGATCCTTCTATCAGTTGATTATTAAATAAAGTGAAAAAATAAAAGTATTTTGATAGAAGTTGAACTCATAATTTTTAATTTAAAGACAAAATAATAAACCATTAAGATATTAGTTGTTTGAGTTAAATTTATAAACACTATTTTACATAAAACATTATTTTTTTTCAAATTATAAAATTTTTAAAATTTAAATAAAATATTTAATATTTAATTTTACATGTATTTATTTTTATTATAAAAATTATTTTAATATAAATAAAGAAATTATTATATATAATTATCTTAAAAAATTACATAAAGTAATATATAGATTACTTAAAAAACATTTATATAATTTATACATATTACGTAAATTCAAAATAATATTTAAGTAATCTAAAAAATTAAAAATTATTACTTATTATAATTAAAATAAAAATTTGTATCATTTATATATAAAATATGTATACTATTCAAAATAAAAATATATAAAATATTCTAAAATAAAAATAAAAACATTTAAATATTAAATATTTTTTTAATTTATAAATTTTTATTAATCGGAAAAATTAATAACACTTTTTTTAAATAAAGAAAAATTAATAATACTTGACTAATGATACATATAAAATAATATTTATAAAATTAATTAAACAAAATATGTATCTTATTGTTTTATGACCTTATCTTTAAATAAAAGGTATTGAATTTTATTCCTACCAAAATTATTTATCTTGATAAATAAGGAAACTAAATATTTTGATTTTGAAATAAAGAAAACAAAATCGTGGATTAAAATTATAAAAATATCAAAATTATAATTTTGTCTTATTTTTTCATAAATTCTTACGAACACTTGGGATGCATAAAGTTATGTTTGTCTTTATTCTTAATAATCAAATTAAGATATTAGATAATTTATAACAACCTGCCTACCTTATTCAATTATCTAAATTAAACCCCTTTATTGTACAAAACTTAGTTGGTTGACAATCGTTACATAATTTTTTTTATTACAGTTAGCAATAGATCTGTACGTAATAATGAAAAACTTTTGCCTCTTAAGCATGGGAGCAATCAACCAAAGCAGCCATAGCCCATACCATTATCCCAATTGCCACTACGAAATTTATTATGTCGACCAAGTTAGACCAGGAAGCAGGGAGCTCACACACACCATTTAAGAACTCACAGCTGCATGGATTCCGGCGCGGGAACACCTAGTAAGCAGGTTTGACTCTGGCAGCCAGAGGAATTTGCAGCACCCAGAGTCTTTTTTTAACACAACAAAACAAAACAAAGTCTTTTGGCACATGATATTGATCCGTTGAGAATTGCCTATTTTTACTTGTTCAGCCGTTCATGACTGGTTTTTTGTTCATTTCATTAGACCGGACAACAGACCGGTTTACCAGCTTACTGATTGAACGAAGGTGATTGCTAAATTCACCACAATACCTATTACATGTACCTCTTTTATGTAATTTTAGTTTTTTTCCCCTCAATTACACACTTTTGAAAACTAAACTAGTGTAATAATTCATGTCTTACACTGATGATAAGTTTATATATTATAATTTTAATGTATTTCTCAATTATTTTAATTATATATATAAACTAAAGTATGAGTATTTCTAAAATCACATTGTACATATATCAAGTACGTACCCGTACTCATTTAGTACTTATCTGTACGTATCAAAAATAGTTTTTTAAAAAATTGGTAATTTAATCGGGGTACTTTTTGGGTACACCTACGGAGCCTGCAATCAAGTTTTATTGTGAAAAAAAATAGAGCTTATTTATTCCTTCATTATACGAAAAGAAATAGATTCAATCCTAAAATAGATGAGGATTTAGTTTATATACATACAAGAATCTTTAGTCTCCTCTTAAGAAAAAGTAAGACTTATTAAGAGGGTGATGACAAAATGTGAAATATTGATAGAGATCAATGTGATCCACATAAAGGAGTAGACATTTTTTAAATAGTTAGAGTTATAGAGACGATTCTTTTGTTAAAGTATAATACCATAGACATGCTTAAGTATTATGATACTTATCGGAGAACATTTACCTATCATAGATTTTTTTTTTTTTAAAATCTCCTATCTAGTACCTATACTCGTCCTCGTACAGGGGTGCCGATACCGTACCTGTATCAATGCAACATAATATATATATATATATATATATATATGTATAAAAATATTTGTTTATTAAAATATTATCTTTATAAATACATTTGTATGTGTATAAAACTTAGATATATACAAAATTTCAAAAAAAATAAATTTTAAAAATAAATATTAATAATAAAAATAATATTATATTTTATAATTGTTTTTTTCTAAATCATATGTTTTCATCCTAAAAAAATGGATAACATTAATTATAAAAAAGTATAAATTTTTAATAACATTTTCATTACTAATAAATATATACTCCCCCCTTCCAAAACCATAGATAATTTAAGTTATATATATTTATATATTATATAATTTTCATTTCGATATTAATAGCATTTATTGGCTTGGTGGTTAAATCTTGTAAAAACTGTGATGTATAGCACAATTTCCAAACTTGGAGGACCGAATTGGTAAATTTAACTTAAAAATGTAATGTTAAAAAAAATTGTAAATAAAAAATACTGATTTGTTAAATTTCTTTTTCTTTGATCAAAGTTTGTAAATTTTCTAAAAAAATTAATATTAAACTTTTATTAATTTATATAATTAGAATGAAAACAAATTATGTATTAAAGAAAATATTAAAATTTATTTTTTTAGATAATTTACTAATTAATATTATTTTTTAAATATACAAATTTGTTTAATGTGTAAATTATTTTTATTATAATTATACAAATTAATAAAATTTTAGTATTTAATTATTTTAGATAAAATTTACAAATTAATATTATATTTTGTCTATACAAATTTATTTAATATGCAAATTTATGTTTGCACACAGGTGCCTCCCTTAGCCCGCACGAGCACACCATTTTCATTGTAAGTAAATTAAAATAACATACAATTCTTGCTTTTATTTAAAACATACCATTAATGTTTTTCTTTGATGGCAAAGAAGTACAATCATCCTGTGCATGTTGATGATGTATTTCATCAGACCCATACGAAAGGATACAGGACGATTTGTGGATGAGAGATATAAGTAGACATACTTGAGTTTTGTATCTTACATATTTCTTTTCATTTTATCGATGATTACTATATTTATAATTTAGCATCTTTGTTTATGAATAGCAGGAAGAATTTGATATTAGATTTTCTCAGCATAGGTATGAGGCTACATCATGTGGTGACAACTCAAAAACCCATCCCCCTCAAACCCTACCGAGGAGAGACTTAGGACTTAAAAGTTTTGACACTACTACTGGTGGTTTGAAAAATGGATGAATCTATGGGATTGGAGAGCTCGCTCGTGATTATCGATGTGGGGATAGCTTGATGCCGCATATACATGCATGTTCTAGCCGCTCTCATGATTTAGAAGAGATTGTCCATCTAAAAGAGACGGATTTGTCAGTCGAGGAAGGATAATGAGCATTGAATCGTCAATTTAGTCACTTGTTAATATTGTCCTTGTGTTCCAACCAGTCGAGGCATATAACATGTTTCAACATAAACAAGAGCAACACAAGCAAGAGAAGCCACAACAACAAGAGCAACAACATGAAAGACAACAACACAACCAACAAATAAGCAACAATATCACCAACACCAGCATGACTCTCCAGACTATTCAAATTATTAGATTGTTAAAAATTTTATGCAAAAACTAATATATTATTTCTCATTTATATTAATATTTTGTTGTTTGGACCTACTACTATTTATTTTAAGTAATGACATTCAAATGCTGAGTTATGATGTTCAAATGTTGACTTGACTTTTTAAGTTTATATATGACGTTCAAATATAAAGTTTTAAGTTATGATGTTCAAAAGTAGAGTTGAATTTTATTTTTATTCATATTCAATTAAAAAAATAATAACATTTTATGTTAGCCTTATCTATTGATATTATTCGTACTTCTAAATAGGGGTTATTCATGAATAAATCTAGATAGTTTTCTACAGATTTCTTTGTAGGTAGTTATCTAGATAGTTTTCATATATATATTGACCTACCTACAAATTTGTGGATATATATATATATATATATATATATATATATATATATATATATATATATATATATCCACAAATTTGTAGGTATGTCATTTACCCACAAATTAATTTGTAAATAGTTTATCACAAATGTATCCATATATAGTTACTTACGGATAAATCCTCACATAATTACTATGGATAAATTCATAGATAATTACGTACAGATTTATATGTGGGTACGTGATAACCCTTTGTATGGATTATATTCGTTGGTAATTATAGATGGATACCAAAACCCATCGGTAATGTTTCCTACCAGCTAATTATTGACAAATTTTTGTCCATAAGTAATGTGTTGTTAATTCTTAGTTACCCACAGATTTTGGCAATTTTCCACGAATTCTATCCTTCGATAACGATGAATTTTCTTATATTGCTAATTATACAAATCAATAAAATTACTAATATGTAAACTGTTTATAAAAATTATTTTATGTAATTTATACAGATTATTATATTATTAATATGTCAATTATTTTTATTCTAATTATACATCAATAAATTTATATATTAAATAATTTTTTCCAATTTAGAAATGTGTATAATTAGAATAAAAAGCCTTAAGTGCAATAATGATATATATTATATATTATTTATGATATAAACAAACAAGATAAATCATCTAGTGTATAGTCTTTTGCACGAGATCATCTTTTCAATTCTTATGATGACACCTATTTTATTTTTCACACCATTGATACCACAACAAAATTTAAAAAATTGTCGGACTAAAAGTTTCTATATTTAAAAATGTGATGAGAAAAATTATAGATTGGATATTACAGGGGACAAAAATGCATTTTTGTCTAACTAAAATGCATCGCCTTATATTTTATTGTCTTTTATTGTTAAAGATTTTTGCATGAAATGGTAAAGAAAAATAGATATAGAAAATAGACAAGATTTTTTTCAAAAGAAACAAACAGTCCTATTTTTTGGCCACATCTTAATATCACCGTTCACTTATTCAGAAAAAAAATATCACCGTTCACTTTGACAAATGTAATAATAGTTTGTGCTTTTAATTGCCACGAGGAGTTTTTCTAAATGATGAAATATCGTTTTAATCTTATCCATATGTGATGGATTGGATGATTATCCTTTCTCTTTGAATAGTCGAAACTGAATATGAACTTTTTCCTTAATAAGTATAACACTATTTAGCTGAAAATAAATAAATTACAATGCCTAGCTATCGTTAATTAGGAGGGCTAGTCAGTAATGGAAAACAGCACACAATATTGAAGAGAAATAAATGCATAGCTTGATAATTTAAAACAGTTGAATTGCGGGAGTTTAAAAGATTAGGACTTGATTGTGAATAAAAAGTAAAACTTAAGAATAGTCAATACTGGATATAAACTTTTCCCTTCATAAGTTGAACATTATATATTTAAGGCTAAATGACTTTTTTATTTAAATATTTTTTAGTTTTGTCTTTTATCTTTTTAAAAAAATTAGTATTATATTTTTAAATTAATTCAAAATGATTATTCTATCCATTAAAAATAGATGCAGTTAATAATTTAAAAATATTAACCATTTAAAATTTCTAAAAATGTGTTTCTTAATTTCTCCTTCTTTTCTCCCTCCACAAACCCAAAACTCACACCTGTCCTCAAATTCCTCCAAAACCATAAGTCTCCCAAATTCTGCTATGCGCTCTGCATCCTCTCCAGACCTAAATAAACTTGCTCTCTCTAGGTTGTAATATTGCACAAGAAGAGGAGGGGAAAGAAAAAAAAATTGAGAAACACATTTTGTTGTGATTTAGACATTAATATTTATAAATTATTAATGGTATTAGTTTTTAATTAGAAGGATCATTTTGAACTAATTTAAAAAGATAAAAAATTAAAGTAATTTTTATGAAAGATAAAAAATGAACCAACAAAATAAGATAAATGACAAAAAAAAATCATTTGACCGATATTTAATTGAAAAAAATTTACAATACCTAACATTAGGAGTTGAAGTCAGTAATTGAAACTTCACCAATAAAAAAGTCAGTAACTGACGACAGATCAATAGCACCCAATATTAGAAGAGAAATACATGCATAACATGAGGATTTAAAACAGACGAGATGAGTTGCTGGAATTTAAAAGATGATTACGACTTGACTGAATAAAAGTAAAACTTGAGAATTTTATTATGCCTAACATATAAATACTTTAATAGCGGTTAACTCTTATTTCTTGTTAAATTCCACACGGCAAAAACCAAAATATCATGTTCTATTGATGGGACATTTGAGGAGGCTTATATGTAATTGGATTGGAATACTTCTTGTACATTTATTTGATAATTTTTGTTCTATAAAAAATTATTTGTTGCTTTTTATTTTTTTAGGAAATGCTTTTTCAGTTTTAGATCCCATTTAATTTACATTGAGATTAATCAATTTCTCATTCTATATTATATACACAAGTTTTAATGTAAAGTTTATAGTTAACATTAATTTGATACATATTTTAATCACATTAATCTACAGTTTAATATTAATTTATCAAAATTAATTTTACAAAAAAATAAAACAAATGGGCACTTATTCAGTAATGACAAATTAAATGAAATTAGCAATGTTATATTTATAGTTTTATCATTTGATTATAGCAATTAATAATCCTAGCTAGAAAACATTTTTAAACATGTATTAAAGAAAACATTCAAAATATCTCGAATAGTTGCACAATTAATTTGAGAGGTTAAATTTGGTAAAAAGAAGAAGAAAAAAAATCCATATGCACGTACTCCCATATTTTCTAATCGTGCGGTTGATCTTCTTCTAATATAATTTAGGAAATGTTTAGGCCTTGGAAATTACACTTTTTCCCTCATTCCTTTGTTTCACACCAGTCTCATAGTTGGTAAAATGAAAATTTTGAAATTTGAAGTATACTTCACACAGTGAGACTCTAACTTCATCGACCCGAACTTCTTCAGTTCATCTCTTACTCTCTTTTCTATTTCTTCATTCTTCATTGACTAGAGCTTCTTCATCGACATTTTTCTTCTCTCTTCATCTCTTCTCTACTTCTTCATTTCAATCTACTACTTCAATTCTTCAATCTACCACTTCTAAGGTTCATTTGATAAGTGAGGGTTTCTTTTTAAATCTTTTGGAGTCTATCATTGGGGTTGTCGTAAGCTTGGCCCTGGAGGTTCTTTTGGTAAGCGAGGTGTCTTTTTTAAAATTGACTTTGTGGATTCTTTTCTATTAACAATGTATGAATGTTTGATTCAGTCTGGGTAAATAGTTTATGCACCATTTACGCTTCTTATTTTGTGTTAGGAGTTTGTTTGAGGTTTGGAGTTTGAAGTTATTTGATTGGGGTTAGTTGTAGATGTTGATTTGGTTCTAGGTTTGTGTTTTAGTCTATGCAATTAAGGGTTGGGTGAACAATGATTTGATGCCTTTGAAATTGTTTGATTCATTTTGCCTTTATAGCCTTATCATTTGTAAAATCCATCGGTCTTTATTTCGTCACTTTATTTCGTCACTTCAGCTTAGATACTGTTATTTAAAATGTTTTCCCTCGAAGTTGAGGAATCACATGGTTTCGATGAGGTTGAGTTGATTGTTTTTCCTTTTTATAAATCCTAATTGATGTTCAACGATTATTTTATTTGAAACCTATTTGAAAATATCTGTTTGAAGTGTTTCTATGTGGACAGTTTGATATTTTATTGCCTCTCGATAGAGGTTGAGTTTACTGTTTTTCCTGTTGAATTATTGGAGAATGGTTTTGAAGTGTTTCTTTATGGCCTCTTTCATATTTTGCCACTTCTAGCAATAAGTTCGGTTTGAAGTTGTCAGGCCCTAATTTCGTCTGGGGACGATCGTTTGCTAACATTTTGATCCTTGATAATCGAATTGAGCTGCTTGACACCAATTGCCGCACAATCCGAAAGGTTTTTCGACGTTTCGGAAAAGATTATGGAAAATACCTAAAAGGGGGGCAAAATGGTCATTTTAAGGCTTTTTTAGACCCCTAGCTCACCCAGGCGAGCTGTTGCTTCAACCTGAAGCAACCTTGGCTGATTTAGTGAAATTAAGGAGAAGAAGGAGAAAGAAGAAAAGAAAAACAAGGCCAAGCTTCTTTCGAATCGCATCTGTGACTGATTCCTACATCGTTCTTCATTCATCGACCAATTAGTTTTTATTTTAAAGTTTTGAATTTGCTCTGTGCACCTTTAGGGGTCCCTTTTGTTGATTTGTACATCATCATCTTTATTCTTCTACCATTAGTGGTCTCATTTCTT
Organism: Glycine soja; assembly: GCF_004193775.1. NCBI lineage: Eukaryota > Viridiplantae > Streptophyta > Magnoliopsida > Fabales > Fabaceae > Glycine > Glycine soja. The sequence continues at coordinate 25,606,963 of NC_041019.1, forward strand.
TGTGTAAAGCGAGTTTTGACCGATCGTTTGTGCCATAATCTCACTTTATCATTGTAAAATAAAATTTCGACCGATCGTTTGTGCCGTAATCTCGGTTTGTCAATGTAAAATAAAATTTCAACCGGTCATTTACTTTGCAAGTTGTCTTTTGATGAGATTGAAAGTAAATAAGTGAAACCAAAGTTAAAATCAACACATAACCAAGCTTTTACCCACAAAAATTACTTGAATCGGCTCAAGGTCCAACGTCTTAACGGTCTCTTTTACTTTTATTGGCTAAAAATGAACTTTTCAAAAGTTTAAAATCAACACTATGCGTAACTTTCTTACTTTTAAAGAACTACGTAGGTATGAGTTCCTCATCGCACTTGAGGATACATAGGAGCAAGGGCCACACTCTTGTCGACCCCAAAAGATAAAATACATAAAAAGGGAAAAATAAATAAATATTAAAGTCGTGATTTTGCACACTCAATTAAAGTCTTCCGTCCCTTGTGATAAACGCGTGGGGTGCTAATACTTTCCCCGCACATAAACAACTCCCAAACCCTTATTTTCAAAATCTGTAGACCCCTTTTTGGTTTTTTCTAACGTTTTCCTCGAATAAACGTTGGTGACAACTCCCGCGCATTTTCCTTTCGTGGAAGACGCACCTTGAGTTTCGCATTGCCCTCCCGCTGAAGGGTAGGTTGCAACAGTTGGTGACTCCACTGTGGAATTTTTTTAGAGAGTTAAGCCATTTAATCTGTGTGCAATATTTATCATGACTTTCTCTTTGCTTTGCTTCCCTTTCTTTCTTTTATGTTCTTGTATTCATATAACTTTTTCGATGCTTTTGTATTTGGTGTGGCTTTTTCCTTATCACATGCATGTGTATAAATATTTGTTCATACACGCATGGCACGTGCACCTTTGCACACACGGTGAGTTATTAGGGCCCTATACCCGGGTCCATGGGAACATAGAAAGTGAAGGTTGATCTGTGGTCATGCTGAGTCTCCGACTCGCTTGATGACAATGAAACCTCATCTAGAGTTTTTCTCTTTGATGATACGTTGTTGCTGGTAGTCCCTACTGCCACAATGTTTGATATCAAAGAGGATGATATCTCTAGAAACCTTTGAAAGATATGTGCGACCACCTTGGGAGTTATCACTAAGTAGCAAATGTAGTCCCTCCCATTAGGTTCCTGAAATAGGGGCACAGAGCAAACACACTATGTTTTGTTTCCTTGATATTTCCATGCATATCTTCATGATGTCATGATTGTGTGCGTCTTCCCTGTGATTGCCATATCGTTATGTAATTTCGGCGTTAATTGAGTGCATTACCATGTTCGTTCATCTAGTATGTTTCTCTTTGTGCTATCAACCACGTGCTTTCATGCATGTATACTCATACTGTGTTGTCACTCATGCATTGCATTTCGTCTCGTCATTTTGTCATGGAAAGTCGGAAGGTCCGCGTCACCTTCTTAAATGCATGCATGGGGGACCATGGTAATGACTGTAAATGAACCATGATGCCCAATGCATTGTGAGTAAGAAGAGATGGTCTTCTGGGCTCTTGTGTCTGTAGGTAAAATGCATTTTTGTCATGCATAGCATAAACATTCCCTCATGCATTCATCATATTTCCTCCATGATAGGGTGTCGAAGTATTGATCAGCAGAGTTTTTCATTCTAGCAAACATGGGATTGAACCAAGCACCCTCTTTTAAGAAAAGGTTCTATCATGTCAAAATTAAGAGTCTAGAAGTAGCCAACTTGCAAGAGCTAGGGCAGTGGATGGATCAACTTCAACGTCAAGCCTTCCATAAGGCATATGGGAAAATCTGGGACTTGGCTATGATAGAAGTTTCCGTAGAAGCCATCGCATCCCTCACTCAGTATTATGACCAGTCGCTAAGATGCTTCACGTTTGGGGATTTTCAGTTGGCACCAACCGTAGAAGAGTTTGAAGGGATCTTGGGATGCCCGCTAGGAGGAAGGAAGCCATATCTGTTTTCTGGGTTATACCCCTCCATGGCAAGAGTAGCAAAGGTGGTCAAGATCTCGGTGCAAGAATTGGACCAAGTGAAACAAAATAGAAATGGGGTGGTTGGGATACCAAGGAAGCACTTGGAAGAGAAAGCAAAAGCTTTGGCTGGTCAAGGAGAGTGGACTACTTTCATTGATGTTTTAGCACTATTGGTGTTCGGGGTCGTCCTCTTTTCAAATATGGATGGGCTAGTGGATCTAGCGGCAATCAATGCTTTTCTTGCTTATCACCATAGCAAGGAAAGTCTGGTCGTTGTTGTTTTGGCTGATGCCTATGACACATTCGACCGAAGATGCGAGAAGAGCAGCGCGAGAATTGTCTGTTGTACACCCGCTCTTTATGTATGGCTGGCCTCTCACATTTTTCGTCATGAAAGTAGACCCATTTGTCCCCTACAAGGTCACCGCATGTGTGCTGAGAAAGGGAAAGCAAATTAGGAAGAACTCTTGGCAGGTATGGTAGAGGCGTCTGTTAATTGGTTCCCCTGATGGAAGGAAGGAGGGGCCAGAGTTTTGCCCTCATGTGAAGGGTTCCCAAACGTCCCCTTGATGGGAACGAGGGGGTGTATTAATTATAATCCCATACTTGCCATAAGACAACTAGGCTACCCTATGAGAGGGGCGCCATCAGAAAAGAGTATCACGCCTTTCATCGCACGAGGCTTCAGTGACCCCAATGCAAAAATGCTTCAAAGAGTATGAAAAGCATGGAACACATTGCAAATAAAGGATAAGGAGCTTAGAGGAAGCAACAACGATGTTATTGGTGGATATCATAAATGGTTGAAAGCTCGGACGCAAGGGATAACTTGGCTCCCAAAGCTAAAGATTTCAAGTAAGGAAGAGGCTGAAGTCCTTGAGGAGAGCGAAGAAGTGCAAGCATTGAGAGAGAAATTTGAAAGAACGTGAGTGGTCAAAGAAAAGTTCAAGATGACAACCATCAGGGTCTAGAAAGAGGGCCCAAAAAGAAGAATGGGGCCAAAACAAGTTCCGAGGGGCTTTATGGGGCAGCAACAGCGAACTCAAGCTTCGAAGGGCCGAAAGGGACAAGTTAAGGTTGGAAAGTATGATATTAGAGGACAAGTTGAAGGCTTGTCAAAGGTCAAAGAGGGGCTTGACCGAACAGTTGAGTAGGACGGAAGAGAACATGTGGACAATCATTGACCAGTATAAAGAAAAGCTAAATCTTGCTGCTAGCCATGAGCAAAGACTAGAGGACGAGCATGCAAAAGTATCGGCTCTGCAAGCGGAAAGGGAAGCAAGAGAGAGAGAGTGATAGATTCATTACACGGAGAAGCTATGATGTGGATGGATAGGTTCGCTTTCACTCTGAATGGGAGTCAAGAGCTTCCAAGGTTGTTAGCCAAAGCCAAGGCAATGGTGGACGTGTACTCAGCTCCTGAGGAAGTTCATGGGCTTTTTTATTATTGTCAGCATATGATCGAGTTGATGTCTCACATAATTAGGAATCGATGAGGCGTTTGTATTTATGCTTTGACTTTGACAAGATAAATAATATTGTCTCTTAATAAAAATGAGATTTGATTCAACCCTATGTCTTTGTTGAAATTTCTGCATGGGTCCAATACTTCAACAACTTATCATTGTCATGCATTCATGTTTAGCGCAGGTTGGATGTGTGAAGGACGGGTCGCCATGATACACGAAGAAACCCTTCAAGAGAAACCAAATTGGGTGCGGTCGTGTCCTCCAGAATTCAAATTGGGGAACTGGCGAATCGTCAAACAACCCAGAATTTTCATGGCGAACTCAATGTAATTTGTTAGTCTTAACCCTATTGTCGGGCCTAGGCTTTAGGGTTTTCTCCCTGTTTGGGCATGTCTTTTGTTACCACGAAATTATAAATATACAATCCTTCATCATTTGTTCTTACACTTTCGTCTGTTTTCATTCTTCTGCATATTTATTTTTATTGCGGTTAAATGATACAGATCCGACAATGAGTCCTATGAAGGTAATAATACCGAGGACCCAAACATTGATTTTGAGCAACTGATAAGTCAAGCTGAGGAAGGGGAAGATGAAGATTGGGGGCTTCCCCCAAAGCTAAAAAGAATGGTCGAACAGGAAGACAGGGAAGTGAAGCCGCACCAAGAAGAAATGGAGATTGTAAACTTAGGTGTTGGCGAAGAAAGAAAAGAGGTCAAGGTTGGCACGAGCATGTCCACAAATATCCGAGATGAATTGGTGGCTCTGCTACGAAACTACCAAGACATCTTCGCTTGGTCATACCAAGATATGTCTGACTTGAGTCCCGACATCGTACAACATAGATTACCTTTGAATCCCAAGTGTTCCCCGATAAAGCAAAAGTTGAGGAGGATGAAGCCCGAGATGTCTTTGAAGATAAAAGAAGAGGTGAAAATGAAATTTGACGTTGGCTTCTTGGCTGTGGCTCGATACCTAGAATAGGTCACCAACATCGTGCTAGTCCCTAAGAAGGACGGGAAGGTGCAAATGTGCATGGACTATCGGGATCTAAACCGAGCTAGTCCAAAGGATAACTTTCCCTTGCAGCACATTGATATCCTTGTAGATAACACGACCAATTTTGCCCTATTTTCTTTCATGGATGGGTTCTCGGGCTATAATCAGATAAAAATGGCACCGGAGGATATGGAAAAGAAACCTTTGTCACCTTATGGGGAACTTTCTGCTACAAGGTGATGTCCTTGGGGCTCAAGAACACTGGGGCAACTTACCAGCGGGCTATGGTGGCGTTATTCCACAACATGATGCATAAAGAAATCGAAGTCTACGTGGATGACATGATTGCCAAGTCAAAGACCGAGGAGGGACACCTTTTCAACTTACAAAAGTTGTTCAAGAGGGTGCGTAAGTATCGATTAAGGTTGAATCCCGCAAAGTGCACTTTTGGGGTCAAGTCAGGAAAGTTACTCAGTTTTATCGTGAGCTAGAAAGGGATAGAGGTAGACCCGGACAAGGTGAAAGTCATCCTCGAAATGCCCAAGCCATGCATCGAGAAGCAGGTCTGAGGTTTCCTAGGACGTTTAAATTACATAGCAAGGTTCATATCACAGTTGACCGCCACTTGTGAGCCTCTCTTCATGCTATTGCGTAAGAACCAATCTATCCAATGGGATGACTGTTCGAACCCGGCAAGTAGTATAAAATGGTAAGAACCGAGTATCGAACTCTCGGGGAACTTGTGTTACCTGGTAAAGCTATATTCAGTGAATAAGTGTCTAGTATGAAAAGAGATATGTCAACTATGCACAGGTATGTAAACTAACTATTAAAAGGAAAATCACGTGAGTAATGATGTGTAAAGACGAGTAGACAACACATTGGTCTTCCTATTAGGTGCCTGATGTTAAAAGGATATTCTCTACTAAAGAATGCTCATGTGTTCTATGGTGTCTCCTGAAATGCTAAACCCTGATTCCTTATGATAGTCTAGCCTAGTCCTGATCAAGCATCGTCCTTAGATTTCTCTTGTTGGAATAAACTCGACCAGAATCGCATTAAGACAAACATACAAACAACTAGGTTACCGTACCCCGATCCCTCGTGATAATATGATAAACTAGACCTGTCCTATCAAATTCTAAGAATCAGACCAGTTTCCACTGTTGAATGATTCTAACAAAGCATGCATCTACGTGATCAAGGCAAAAGCACACTGAAATGACGTACTGATAGCACAGAGAACACATAAAACATCATTAAATAGATATACAAGTATTTACATCAAGTACCTACATGGAAGAACCAACAGAGGATTTAGCTCTCCATATCTGGGAAGCTTCCTTTACAACAAAGAGAAGAGAAAAATGAAGGATTGAAGAAATACAAGTAGTGGAGATGTCTCCTCCACCTCTAGAACCTCACAATCACTCATAGACTCATCTCATGCTCTCAGCAAAAGCTCTCAAAACTCTCTGGAACTTGGACCTTTCTCGATCTAGAAATCTCTAAACATGCAAAAGCTTCGAGAATTGCCCAAACTCCCTCTTCATTCTGGATTTCAGGCTTAAATAGGTGGCCTTGTTGGTGCTTGCATGCTTAGTGCAACTATGGATCACTTAGCGCGCATTAGTGAATTCCAACTTAGCACGCGTCTTCTCGCTCAACGGATGGACTCAAGCGGTGTGCTAAGCGGGATGGTCCTTCACTCAGCGAACACGCACAGCTCATCCTTCTTCCAGATTCTTCCTCGCGCTCAGCCAAAGGGGTGGTGCGCTCAGCGAATGGCTCGCTCAGCCAGCAAATTGGCTTAGCGAGCGGATGAAAATCAGCACTTCACAAATTTGCCTAATTAACCTGAAATTGAGAGGAAATGATTATTAAATACACAAAATGGGAGTACTAAGTATTTATTACCTATCTTTAACAAAAAGTAATTACAACACTACAAAATAACCATAAATTGGAGGAGTTTGATACAATTTACACAGATTTTATACACAAAAGTTAGTCGTATTCATCGACTAACAACTCCCCCAAATTTACAGTTTTACTTGTCCTCAAGCAAATAAAGAACAACTCACTGGTCCCCAAGTGACAATAACATGCAGTGACTATGTACAAAGGTGTATGCAACAAAAATTATTGATTGCATGATAAAAGAATGAAGCAAAATGCTCTCATCACTTGTGTATCACAAAGCATGCAGTTATTCAAAGAGAAGAATAAAATGTAACCTGTACAATTAGATGAAGTTAGGCATAAGACAGATATCAAGGAAAACAACTTAAACCACAGTCTCACCGCTTCTGTTTCACTCAAGCACAAGTGTTTAAGCTATTCATCAATGACAACTAGTAAGTGGTCCAATCTTTGAACTTCATCTCAAGCCATAAAGTCAGAAATGCATAAATAGAATCAGAAGGACTTTTATAGGCTTGTAGTGAGGCTTGGCTACAAAAATAATTGGTTTTTCTAGGATTCAAAGGCTTAGATTCTAAGAGAGCACAAATCCTAGACTTATCCAAGTAATCTTTTCATACAACTAGCTTACTCACTAGCCTTTTACTTTAATTTGTCTTTGACCTTATTACAACAACACACATTTTCTTTGATTGCTCTTTTTTTTAACACACAACTTATTTGTTGTGTGTGCTGATGCTTTACCTTTTACTTTAGATCCCAATCAACTCCTCCAAATTTGGGGTAATTTGCCTTGAACTATCTACTCTCCAAGAATCTAAACAAGGTATCTGGAGATATTCATTCAAGTTCAGGGTTCAATTTTGAAAATGTAATTTAGCTTACAAAGGGTGCAAAGGATACAATTATAATTCAAGGTAAGCTTTTTGGTCAATTGGCTTGTATATACACAATCATGGCCTTCATCATTTCCTCATTCATACATTTCATTCTAAAATTCAGAGATTGATGCAAAGACTATTACTCCAAGCTAGTCGTTCACTCACAATTTAAGATCACTCTCTCACCGATTATGGTTCAAGCTTTTCTTTCTCAATCAACCTGTCTACTGACTAACAATTCTAATAGCAAGTTCACATTCTTGTTCTTTCTTGGTCTAACATACATACTTGCTCAAACTCATGAAAAGAAACACGAAATCCATCACAATCATGCATTCAATCCAAAATCAATTCATAACACCAATTTTCACAAAAAGATAAAAGTGTTTCACTGCAATATCATCAAAGTCAAGTTAAACTGTTCCATATGCTTCAAAACAAGCATACTAGCTAATCACAGAAAGTATAAGTATATAATTATAAACGGAAACCAAAATTACTCAAAACAATGTACTAAAACTAGTATAGTTATAATCATTATCCAAAAAGAAAAATCATCAAGAATTTAAAAGTCTTGAGATAGATCTTGAGTATCCTGAGTCTGAACATCCTCCTCATCTGTCAGATGAAGTACTGGAGTAGCTGGAGGAGAAGTGTTCAGAGTCAGGACTGGTGTGGTCTGGTCCTCTGGCGTATCAACTACAAGAGTAGAGGGGTCAGCTGCAGGCTGTGGTGAGGAGAGGTCTACCACTGGAGCAGGGGGCTCTGAAGTGCCTTCAAGAGATCTCTCAGGAGTGGTGGCAATCTCTGGTCTAACCTGCTCTTCACCTGCATCCTGTTGAAAAGTAAATGGCTCTAGAATGGTGGTCCCAGAGGAAGCATCCTGTACCTGTCAGGGTTCCTGGGCTGTGGGACCTTCATCTTCCATATGAAGAGAAGGTTGGGCCCCAAGCCAGGCTACCCTCTCCAGAAACTGCTCAATGGAAGGAATGGATCTTGGAGGCGCCACCACCTATAAACTTTGAAGTAAAATGATCTGTCCCTGATGAATACTCTGAAGCATGGCTTCAAAGCGCTGAGAATCAATCTAAGCTGGGACTGAAGGAGTTGCTGAAGTGGATGCTGGAGTAGGAGCTGCAGATGTGGAAGGAAGATCAGCTGGCCTCGCCCTCGCCCTCCTAGCCCCTTGGATAGAAACTGTTAGATTATCAGGATTCCAACAGTTCTTCATGATGTAGGCCAAATTAATGACTGGGCTCAGGCGCTCAAAAGTGAGGCTATCAGTGACAACCCCTCTGGCTCGACATAGGGCGATGGTCAGAGCAGGAAACCCAAGTCTAGAAGAGTTAGATTGGGCTATAGAAGTCATCTAGCCAGAAATGAGCGCTCCTATGTTCATGTCCATGCGAGAGACTAAGCCAAAGATCAGCCTAGCTTTGTCCACTATCAGGTCAGAGGTGTGAGATGTGGGGGCCTGGTTGGAGTATGAGAGAACACTCCACACCTGGGCTAATGCAGTCAAATCTTTCCTGAGAATCCTCCTAGGATGGCCCTCAACATTCTGGATGAACCCCCTCCCTGGTATGCAAAGAGCAGCCTCAATCTCTCTATAGTCTATGGGCAACCTGCAGTACCTAGAGTAGGTGGGTAATGTCTCCTCCTCCTCTAGGACTACATGAGTCTCTAAAAATGTGTTGAGGCTGTTTGTGTCTATCTTCACCAGGTGGCCTCTAACTCTGGCTTGCTTTGGTGAAGAACCCTCAGAGCTATAGATATTAGCATAAAATTCCTTCACCAAAGCAAGATCAATAGTGATGCAATCCTACCCCGCAAGGGCATTGGATAGAAAACTCCAAGTAGATTGGGCCAGAGATGCAAGAAAAGGCCCTAGGGTTCTTATGAGCCTTAGGGTAGATTTTGGGCCCATGGGCTAAGTACGAGCCCACTTATCTTTGTAAATATTAGATTAAGGTTTCATTATTTTTGGGCCTTGTATTTAGGGCTCCATAATGTAGGTAGGGTACCCTAGAAATATAGGATTTTTCAGCCCTTGTATTTTAGGGCACCTAGACTAGTTTTTGTATTAGGGGTAGTTTTGTAATTTCACATGCACTAAGTGGATATTTGATGTGTGTGGTTGGAAATAAATTTAATTGAATTGGTAGAAGCCCAATCCAATTAAATTTTAGAGGGGGAGGTGAGCATTTGCTTACTACACCCCATTGCCACATCATATAGTCACACTTTGTGCATGTCCTTCATGCTTTTCATGCCTCATGACACCTAAGCACACTTAGTGGAGAATCTTGGAATTGATCTTGGATTAGTGGGCTGAACCATAACTAAAATTCACTAATCATAATTAGTGAAACTTTGGCTCCAAAGTTTGGCTCCACAAATTCAATTTCAAATTCAAGTGAAATTTGAGTTTCCCTCCAATTTTGTGTGACACTTAGGCTATAAATAGAGGTCATGTGTGTGCATTTTTTTCAACTTTGATCATTTGAATATTAAACTTCAGATTTCAAAGCTCATTTAGAGCACAAAATTTCGTGCTCTTCTCTCCCTCTCCCTTCATTCATCTCCTTCTTCCTCCAAGCTCTTATCCATGGCCTCCTATGGTGGTGAGCTTCTTCTAGACTCATCTTCTCCTTAAAGTGGCGTCTCCTCTTTCTCTCCCTTTCTCCATTCCGCTGCCATTCATCTTCCAAGAAGCAAAGGGATCCATTGATGAAGAAGATCCTAGGCCTACAAGCTCCAATGGAGCTTGCATCAAATAGTCCCATCAACCAAGTTGGTGTGGCGTTTGTGAAGATTACGCATCTCTAACTCTGTCTTGAAGTCATCAAACTCCGTGTGGTATATCTCAACCTTTCTTTCTAGCAAAATATTCCTCCCCAAGACATTATCTGTATAACGGTTCCAAGCATCAAGCGAATGGAACCATCTAGTATTATATTGAGCAGTTGGCCTTGCCCCAATGCTCTTACATTTCCTGGAGGCCATCTGTAACAAAAAGGAACCCAAAAAGTTAGTTAGACCACAGTTATTCAAATTGAAAAATAGAAAAATAAAACTGAGAAAAACACTGGCGGCTTAGTGAGACATGGTTCGCTTAGCTCGCCTTCACAAATACACACTACCGCTTAGCGACATGTGGGGCCGCTTAGCGGATGTTGTAGAAAATTATGCTTTTGCATAATCGACTTAGCTGGCAATTACCCGCTAAGCCTAACAATTGCCGCAAAAGATTTGCGCTAAGCTCAGTAGGGTTGCGCTTAGCGACACCATGAAATTAAAAAAATTTCACTAAGTACGGGGAGCTTACCGAGCCAGGCTCACTTAGCCCAATGGCTACCGCAACGAAATGCGCTTAGCTCAGGTAGGCTTGGCTTAGTGCGCGACTTTCAACAAAAAATTTGATTAAGTTACCTGGGCTTAGTGAATCAGCCTCCCTTAGCCTCAAGTATCTCAACAGGATGAAGAGTGTTCATCCTCACAAGATGAACTCGCTCAGCACGGTAGGCGCGCTTAGCGAGTTCATCTGAAAATGCATATATTCAATGAATTTTGATGAACTCGCTTAGTGCAGCATGCTCGCTTAGTGAGGTTATCACGTTTTAAAAAAAAAAAACGCAAAAAATGCAATTTGTTTTCTTTCATTTTTGAGCCTCTAAAAGGCATATCAAACATGCAAACCAGTCAAAACGATCTACACAGTACAATCATTCATAAAATCGTAATCTTTCACTAATCTAAAATCATTCAAACCCTAGCAATCAAAAGCTAAATCTATGGTTTTCTAACCTAAGGTTCAACAAAATAAAAGAGAAAGAAAAGGAATGAGGAACTTACTTGGATTGTTGTGTGCTGAAGATGCGTAGAAAATGCAAAAAGAAAGCAAGAATGCAGGTTACACCGAGTTGGGCGAGAGAGAAAATGCAGGATACGCTCTAAGAATTTTAGGCAAATGTGAGTGTAACTGATGCTACACTCACTTAAGCAATTTTCGACCCTCTCTCTTAGCGAACCGCAGCACTAAGTGAGCCAGAGAGATGTTTGGTTTCTCAAAGCGGGTCGCTTAGCGGAACTGCGTGCTTAGCCCACGTTTGAAATTCAATTTTTTTAGCACAAAACTGGGCCTAGTGCACAGAAGTGGCGCTTGGCGAATTCTGCAGGTCATAAAACCTGCAACTCTTGCTAAGCCTGGCTCTGGGCCAGCTTAGCTAAAATGATGCATCTTGAATACAGAGGGGCCTGCGCTTAGCGGAAGATGAATCGCTTAGCACTGACATGGCTGCAAGGATTTAGGCTTAGCTGGCATGAGTGGCGCTTAGCTCAATGAAACCCAGTTTAGGTCGCAAAGAATTGGGCTTAGTAGTGACATGTCGCGCTTAGCCATTGAATACGGAGCGCTTAGCGAGCAGGCCATCGCTTAGCCGAATTCAGATCAAATTTGATGCAATCCTACTCCGCAAGGGCATTGGGTAGAAGACTCCAAGTAGATTGGGCTAGAGATCCAAGGAAAGGCCTTAGGGTTCTCATGAGCCTTAGGGTAGATTTTGAGCCCATGGGCTAAGTATGAGCCCGCTTATCTTTGTAAATATTAGAATAGGTATTTCCTTCGTCTGGGCCTTGTATTTTGGCCATTCTAGTAGTATAGGGTTTTAGCCTTGTATTTTGGGGCATTTTAAGTAGTCTTTGTAGTAAGGACTTTTTTTTTTGTATTTTCATGTTTTTTGTCATGGGGGTGAGCTTAGCTATTATAGGGGGTGTGTAGCTAAGCTCTAGCTTCTCATCTCAAGGAGGTGAGCTTAGCTATTAGAGAGGTATGTGTAGTTAAGCTCAAGCTTCTTTAGGAATCTTCTTAAGGAAGCTTCTCAAGGAGGTGAGCTTAGTTATGAGAGGGGTGTGTGTAGCTAAGCTCTAGCTTCTCAAGGAAGTTTTCTCAAAGAAGCTTCTCAAGGAAGTTTTCTCAAGAAAGCTTCTCAAGGAAGCTACCTAGTCTATAAATAGAAGCATGTGTAACACTTGTTGTAACTTTGATGAATGAGAGTCTTGTGAGACACAACTCAAAGTTCAACTTCTCTCCCTTTTTCTTCCTTCAATTTCGTGCTCCCCTCCTCTCTCTTTCTCTCCCTCTTTCTTTTCCTCCATTGAAGCATCCTCTCCAAGCTTCTTATCCAAGGCTCATCTTGGTGGTGAAGCTCCTTCTTCCATGGCTTATTCCTTAATGGATGGCGCCTCCCCTCTCCTCCTCTCCTTTGCCTTCCGCTGCATCTCCATGGTGAAAAATCACCATTGAAGGACCTCATTGAAGCTCAAAGATCCAGCCTCCATAGAAGCCCCACAAGCAAGTTTCCATCAAGTGGTAATCAGAGCACAAGAGCTTCAAGTAGGTGCTCCTTAAACCTCCATTAATTTTTTGCTTTACCTTCTCTTCCATTGTTTTTTCTTCATTTTTCTCCATTTTTCTCCATGTATCTCCTCACATGTCTTGTTCTAAATGTTGTTAACATGATTCTTTATAGTTTTCACCGATTAAACTTGCTATAGAAGTTAAATTTGATTTTCTATGGTTCAAATTTCTTGTTCTTGTTCTTGAACCATGAATTGTGTTGAGTTTAGGTTCCTTTGAGTTTTGTCTTGTTATTTTTTGTGGCTGAAACCTAAACCATAAAATTCTTACAAAAATATTAAAGTAGAAGAAAACCTCAAAAATCTAGAGTGACTTGTTCACCTATTGTAGTTTTGTCATATAAGTCATGTCTAGTCATGAAACTTGTCACATAAGATTTCTTATGTTGTGCTGAATTTTATTTTCTTGTTTCTTTGTCTAACTCATTTGTTCATGAGTGTATGAAATTCTTTTAGCCTATTATTTGATTTGAGTCAAATCTTTCATGTTAATTAGTCCTTAACATGTTCATGCAAAATTCTTAGAGAGTCTTTGATTGTTAACCTTTTCTTGAACTTTTAGGTTTCCTTATGATTGTGTCTATTGTGAATTTGAGTTTTTGTGATTGAATTGCTGGCTGAAATGTTGATCCTAAGTGAATATTGAACTCCTAAAACTGTGGTAAACAATCCTAGTGAGTTCAACATACATAGGAAGGCTGAAAGTAAGCCCAAGGCAATCAATATACCATGCTTAAAGAAACAAATCGCTGGTGCTGGCAGCTTGGACATACAAACTTGTAAAAATTAATGAGAATTGGTTACTTCGAATTTTGAGCTAAAATTTTTACTGAATTTTCTAGACATCTGTAAAAAAGTTATAAAAAAAGAAACAAGTGATTTGAATAAAAGGAAAAAATACGAAAAATCGCACAAGTTGGCAGGAAAATCAGTATCCAGAAAAAAAAGGTGAAAGGGAAGTGTGCTTGTTATTTTGGCTCAAAATTTATTCTATAATTGGTGCCTATGTTATACCAATCTTAGTTCCGAAATTTCAATTGAAAATTAGTGTGAAGACAAGTGCCAAAGCTAGAGGTTTTTTGAGTCTTTTTTTTTCCAGTTTTTTTTACTCTACTCTAGAGCCATTCTAAGTTTCTCTTTGAGTCCTAGCTTGCTTCTATGTCCTTTTCATTGCTTTAATTGTTAAATAATCCTTGAAAAATTGTCTTGTTAAAACTCCATTGGTTTATCTTTCATTTCATTTTTTTTTGTCTTTGGTTATTGCTTGTCTCTTGGTTTCCTTGTTTGTGGGTTGCCATATAGGGAATTGGAAGGAGGATTGGTGCCATCCCTTGAAGAATTTGAGTCAAGAAGAAAGGGGCCAACCACCTTAAGAGCTATTGGACTAAGAAGCACTCCAAATTAAGTGAATCACCAAAGAGAGAACAACCACCAAAATTGAGGACCGTTTTGTAATTTTGTAATTTGCAATTTACTTACCTTCATTGCTTTCAAGTTTTGTAACAAAAAGGCCTTTCATTGGAAGTGTGTTGGGAGCCTCCAATAGGTTACCAAACTTCCATTTGTGTGTAATAATTTTAGGCAATTTTTCCTTAGGATAGTGAGTGTTTTGTTGGGAACCTTGAATGTGGTCATCCAAACACTCTTAGGATTCGCCTAGTTTACATTTCTTGCTTACTTTCATAGCTTATTTCCTTTACCTTCCATTGTCAAACCGCGTAGATAGCTTTCCTTTTACCAATTAGTTTTTTACCTTATCTTTCACACCTCTTTTAGTGTTTATTTGGCTAGTTTCAACCATAGTTTCTTTTACCTTTTGTTTTCAAACCTCCAACAAGAAAGAACCACAACTTAGGAACCAACATGAGTCATCATTCATCTAGTGTTAATGGCAAGGGTACTAGTCATAAAGACCCTTTATCTAGAATCTTAGATGAGTTGAGTTCCCTCAAGTTATGGAAAGAAAAACAAGAGAGAAAAGAAAAAGGAAAAAAAAGAGTGGAAGAAATAAGTCAAGATGAAAGAAAGAAAATAAGAGAGGAAGAAAGAAGAAAAATAATGAAAGAAATGAAAAGAGAAAAACATGCCTCCTATAGTAGTCATAACTCTTGCAAAAGCCTAAGTGAAGAACTTCGTGACTATTACGAAGGAAGGCATAGGTCACATCTTAGACCTCACTCCCATAGAAGAGAAAAGGAAAGAAAGCCTCAAGAGGCTAACATTAAACTCTCATACTTCCATGGGAAGGACAATGTAGAGGCTAACTTAGATTGGGAAATAAGGGTAGAGCAACAACTTAAAAACAAGTCTACTTCAAAATCTTATAGCTCTCACTTTTATCCAAAGAAAGACCAAGGTCAAGGCATCTTAGGGGTGACACCTTCTAAGCCCAAAGATGATAAGGGGAAGACAATAGAAAAGCAAGCCCCTAAGGCTAGTATGCAAGAGAAAACTAGCTCTATAAAGTGCTTTAAATGTCTTGGAAGAGGACACATTACTTCTCAATGCCCCACCACAAAAACCATGATTATGAGGGGCCAAGACATTTATAGTAGCCAAGATGAGGCTACTACTTCACCTTCCTCTAGTGAAAGTGAAAAAGCAAAAGGGGAAGAATCTAGTGAAGAAATCTACCCCCAAGAAGAAGGACAACCATTAGTGGTTAAAGAGAAGTGTAAGGAGGTAAGTGTCTCCTCCAAGAGTTTAGCTAAGAAGGAAACTCATTTTACAAGAAAGACAAGCATTGAAGAAACTTTCCCTCTTAGACAACCTCCACATTTTCTCTTTTGTAAAAAGGCACTTGCTAGCATTGCCACACCTCTTGGGCTTGAGTTTATTCCTCAAGTAAAGAAGTTGTTGGATGAGGGTTTGGTTCGCAAGAGCTTAAATCCTTGTGCTTTGTTGGTGCCCAAAATAGGTATTATTAGGCACCAAGTCCCTAAAATAGATGGTATGGTGAATGTTTTGAGTGGTGCAACACTCTTTTGTAAAATCACTCATGCACCCAACATCTTCATGATTTGTGTACATAGGGACCCATTAGATAGGTTTGTTCTTATTTTTAGTTTCAATACAAACTTAGGTACTCATATGGGACACCTTAGGTTTGTCATACTTTTTGGTAGGAATAATCAATATGAAAATATAGAAAAAGGTATGTTTTATTGCGTTACTTTTCTTAATTTTTCAAATAGTGATCAAGGGGTTCCCATGAACCCTAAGAGAATAAAGGTCATTCCTGAGTGGCCCACTCCACCAAGTATAAGAAAGATTTGGGGCTTCCATGACTTAACAAACTTTTACAAAAGGTTTGTCCCATATTTTTCTATACTTGTAGCACCATTCATTGAGTTGGTGAGAAACCATGTTCTTTCATGGGAAGATGCCCAGGAAATGGGTTTTCAGATCTTACCTTACTTCAACATACCAAACACCACTAATACATATGTTTTTGTTCTTTTTACAGGTGTTGAGGAAAGGAGCCCAGAGTATGAAGAACCTCGGGATTTGAGGTCAAATCCTTTCCAAGGTGGAGGGAATGATGCAATCCTACTCCGCAAGGGCATTGGGTAGAAGACTCCAAGTAGATTGGGCTAGAGATCCAAGGAAAGGCCTTAGGGTTCTCATGAGCCTTAGGGTAGATTTCGAGCCCATGGGCTAAGTATGAGCCCGCTTATCTTTGTAAATATTAGAATAGGTATTTCCTTCGTCTGGGCCTTGTATTTTGGCCATTCTAATAGTATAGGGTTTTAGCCTTGTATTTTGGGGCATTTTAAGTAGTCTTTGTAGTAAGGACTTTTTTTTTGTATTTTCATGTTTTTTGTCATGGGGGTGAGCTTAGCTATTATAGGGGGTGTGTAGCTAAGCTCTAGCTTCTCATCTCAAGGAGGTGAGCTTAGCTATTAGAGAGGTATGTGTAGTTAAGCTCAAGCTTCTTTAGGAATCTTCTTAAGGAAGCTTCTCAAGGAGGTGAGCTTAGTTATGAGAGGGGTGTGTGTAGCTAAGCTCTAGCTTCTCAAGGAAGTTTTCTCAAAGAAGCTTCTCAAGGAAGTTTTCTCAAGAAAGCTTCTCAAGGAAGCTACCTAGTCTATAAATAGAAGCATGTGTAACACTTGTTGTAACTTTGATGAATGAGAGTCTTGTGAGACACAACTCAAAGTTCAACTTCTCTCCCTTTTTCTTCCTTCAACTTCGTGCTCCCCTCCTCTCTCTTTCTCTCCCTCTTTCTTTTCCTCCATTGAAGCATCCTCTCCAAGCTTCTTATCCAAGGCTCATCTTGGTGGTGAAGCTCCTTCTTCCATGGCTTATTCCTTAATGGATGGCGCCTCCCCTCTCCTCCTCTCCTTTGCCTTCCGCTGCATCTCCATGGTGAAAAATCACCATTGAAGGACCTCATTGAAGCTCAAAGATCCAGCCTCCATAGAAGCCCCACAAGCAAGTTTCCATCAAAATTGAAATGGGCTTAGCTCAGCCTTGGCCAGCTTAGTGGACCGAATCAGCCTGAGATGCAAGGGTTGAGCGCTAAGCGCTTGAGACCCTCGACTTAGCGCATGACCAAAGATGCGCTTAGCGAGAGGACTGATTTTCAGAAAAAAAAAATTTCTAAGTTATTTTTCAGTCCCTTCCTCAAGAAATTGAAACCCTTATATCTATCATTCAAAAACAAGCTGATATACCCCAATGTAACTATTATGAAGCAAGTTCCACATTATACAATGCATAAACAAGAACATAATAACAGAGATTAGGACTGGGTTGCCTCCCAGGAAGCGCTTCTTTAACGTCATTAGCTTGACGCTTTTACCTCAATGGGCAAAATCACGTTTTGGTTCTTACTTCCAAAACCTCCTTACCCACTTCCATTACCTGTAAGCAAACATTTTATTCTGGAGCAGGCTTGTCTTCGATAAACAAATCAAAATCAATTTTCTGATATTCAAAGCCCAACTCCAGCTTATTTCTTCCCATAACAACTATGCAGCTCGCAGTTAACATGAATGGCCTTCCCAATATTACATGAATGGCATTATCTTCATAGATATCCATTACCACAAAGTCTGCCAGGAAGATAAAATGTTTTACTCTAACCAGCACATCTTCAATTACTCCATATGGTCTGGTAATGGAGCGGTCAGCAAGTTGTAAAGTTATCCTAGTGGGCATGATCTCCAACTCTCCCAACCTTCTGCACATGAAGAGTGGCATTAAGTTAATACTAGCTCCCAGATCAAT
The DNA here is from genome assembly GCF_004193775.1 of Glycine soja. NCBI lineage: Eukaryota > Viridiplantae > Streptophyta > Magnoliopsida > Fabales > Fabaceae > Glycine > Glycine soja. The sequence goes on from NC_041019.1 coordinate 25,624,904, forward strand.
AAAAGCCTTTCCCATAGTGACTTCTCCAATTGAACAAGGAATGGTTACACTCTCAGGGTCTTTATGCTTGGGTGGAAGGATCTTTTGAATCACAACACTACAATTTCCTTCCACAACAATGTTTTCCTGGTGAATATACTTGTGTTTCCTTGTTAACATATCCTTTAAAAGCTTGGAGTAGAGTGACATTTGTTGTAAAGCTTCTCCGAAGGGCATGGTTATTTCCAGTTTCCTGAAAATATCTAAGAATCTTGCCAAATGGCGGTTCTTCTCCTTCTTGGAAGGTACCACAGGATATGATACTTCCGCACCTTCGTTCAAAGCTTTTTCTCTTTTCTTCTCTCTAGCTTGTTCACTTCTACTCCTCTCTTCATTCTTATTTTTTTGATCTTTTTCAATTTTTTCATTTTCTTTTTCTTTTTCTACTTCTTTTTCTTTTTCTTGGTCATTTAATTCTTTTTTCTTGACGATTATTTGTTTTTCTTTTTCCTGATTACTTTCACCTCTCGCATCATCTTTCTTTTTATCAGTACCTTTCTTTTCAGCAACTTTCTTCTTGTATATAACACTATCCTCATCCTCCGCCTCCACAAACCTCTTACTCCTTGTCATTACAACTTTGTATTTTTCCTTGGGATTCTTCTCTGTATTCGCCACAAAACTATTGGATGACTTGTCAGCTATCTGCTTGGCTAATTGTCCCACCTGGACCTCAAGGTTTTTCAGTGCTGACTCGGTGCTTTTATGATTTGACATTGTTACTTGCATAAACTGAGTCAAAGTCTCCTCCAGCTTAGTAGTCCTCTGAAAGATGTTAGGCCCTTTTTGAATTGGCCTGTTGGAAGGTCCACCCTAGTCCTTGTTGAATTGATTTCCAGGGTGTGACCTCCACTGTCCTTGTTGGTTATAAGAACCCTGCTGGAAGCCTGAGAATCCTCCTTGAGTATATCCATGTCTCTGTTGATTTCCCATTGTCATACCCTAATTTCATCCAGGGACCATCCATTGTTGGGATGCGACTCTCGTTTGACCACTTCGAGGTACTTGGCACCCATCATTAGGCAATTCGTGAAGTTCCGAGACATGCCGGAAGCCAAAAGAAAGCATTGTAGCACAATCCGTGAAGTTCCGTGACATGCCAGAAATTAAAAGGAAGTGTTAGTGCGCAATCCGTAAAGTTTCGTAACATTCCGGAAGGCAAAAAAGGGATGATTACGTAATCCGTAAGGTTCCGTAACATTACGGAAAGAAAACAAGTATCGTTACGAAATTCGTAAGTTTCCGTAACGTTACGGAAAAAGAATCACCAAAAAAAAGGCAGGGGGGTGTATTTCGTAAAAATGGGGGTTCAAATAGCAACCAGGCCCACTTGAGAAGGCGGTTGCTTCTGGAGGAAGCAACCTAGCTCGCCTGAGCGAGCTGGGTGGCAAGCATCTCCTTCCTTTGCCTATAAATAGGGGAAGGAGGGAAAAAAAAATGTTCAACCCTCCTAGTATTTGAGAATCACTTAAAATTAATGAGAAAAATTGTTTTCGTGAAGAAAATCCAAGCCGAGGCGCTTCCGTAACGTTTCCATGGTTGATTTCGCGAAGATTTTCAACCGTTCTTCGTCACTCATCCCTCGTTCTTCGGTCTTCAACCGGTAAGTTCCCGAAATTGAACTTTTCAATTCATTCTATGTACCCTTAGTGGTCCTCATTTGTTTCGCGTGCTTTTATTTTCATTTCATATACTTTCTGTACCCCCTTTTGACATGCTTTAGTCATTTACTTAAAGTCATTTTCTCACCTAATCAAAAAAATAAAATAAATTTCCACCGATCATTTAAACTGTAACATCCGTTAATTTCTGTTAAAATGAAATCTGACCATTCGGTCATGCCGTAACCACGTTGGAAACCAAAAAGAGGTAAAATAATAATATAATAATAAAAAATATCTTTTAGTAAAATAAATAAAATAAATCAATCGGACGGTTTTTTTGGATTTTCCTTTCTTAATCGAATTGACTAAATAATCAAAGTGAAACTAAGGCTAAAATCAATTCATAAACCAAACTTTTTGTCATCGCCTAAAAAAGCCATTTTTAAAGGTCCAACGCCTTGAAATGGTCTTTTCCACCTTTATTGTTTAAACATAGATTTCTAAAAAAGCCTAAAATTAACACGTAACTTTATTACCTCTTTCAAAAATAAAGAGATCATTAATGGCCCGATGCCTTAATGTTTTCTCTCTTTTCAAAAGAATCGAAAGATTGTTTAATGGCCCAATGCCTTAAATGACCTTTCATTCAATAAAAACACTTTTTGCAAAAAAAGGGATAAAAGTAACTTAACCAAACACTTTGTTCTCAAAGAACTACGTAGGTCTGATTTCCTTATCACAATTGAGGAATACATAGGAGCAAAGGGAAACACCCTTGTCGACCGCAAAAAGATAAAAATATAAAAAGTACAAAAAGAAATAAAGATGTAAAAGGGAACATAAAAATTGAAGTCATGTTTGCACATTCGATTAAAGGTTGTCATCCCTTGTGACGGACGTGTGGGGTGCTAATACCTTCCCCGTGCATAAATACAACTCCCGAACCTTTCACTTAAAATTCGTAGACCACGTTTTTTTCGGTTTTTCCGATGTTTTCCTCAAATAAACGTTGGTGGTGACTCCGCGCGTATTCCCTTCTTGGAAGACGCACCCACGAGTCCCGTGTCGCCCTCCCGCCGAAGGGTAGGTTGCGACTGTTGGCGACTCCACTGGGGAGTGTTTTTAGAGAGTTAGGCCATTTAATCTTGTGCAATGTTCTTATCATGACTTTCTCCTTTGTTGGTTTCCCTTTATTTTTCTTATGTTCTTGTATATAACTCTTTGATGCTTTTAGTGCGTTTTAAAATGTATGCATGAGGTAAATATTTATTCATTTGATGCACACAAACACCAACACTATTTGCACACACGGTGAGTTGAAAAAGGGCCCTATACCCGGCTCGTGGGAACATAAGGAATGGAGGTGAATCTGTGATCATGCTAGGTCTCTGACTTGCTTGATTACAGTGAACCCTCATCTAGAGTTTTTCTCTTTGATAACATATTGTTGCTAGTAGTCACTATTGCTGCAATATGTTCTTCGAAGGGGATGATACCTCTAGAGACCATCAAGAGAGATATGACCACCTTGGGAATTATCACTAAAAGCCCTTTAGCTCCCTCCCATATAGGTCCCTAAAATAGGGGCACGGAGCAAACATGCTGCGTGCCATTTTTCACACTGCCATGCATAAGTGTCATGTACCCTTTTGCTTATATTGTCATACTATGTACATTCCCGTGTTGTGCCTTTTTCATATGCATCACGCACGGATTCTGTTTTGATCCCCTCTCTTTGGCATACCAATGGAGGGTCCGTGCCACCTTCTTAAATACATACGTCGGGCACTTTGCTACTCCAAGACGTTGTATCTAAGAAGGAGACAGTTTTCTGGGTTCCCGTATTCATAAATTGCATCTGTGTCATATGCATTTCTTCATGCATTCATCCATTCCACCCATGATAGATGTCGGAGTTTTGATTCGCACTGATTTTTGTTCACTTTAGTAAAACATGGGATCAAGTCAAATGCCTTCACTTAAAAAGAGGTTCTATCAAGTCAAGGTCAAGAGCCTAGGGACCACCAATCTAAAAGAGATAGGGCAGTTGATGGGTCAGCTCCAGTGGCAAGCTTTTCGCAAAGCTTATGGTAAAATATGGTACCTAGCCATGGTAGAAGTCTCCACAGAGGCCATTGCCTCCCTCGCCCAGTATTATGATCAGCCGTTGAGGTGCTTCACCTTTGGGGACTTCCAGCTATCACCTATGGTAGAAGAATTTGAAGAGATCCTAGGATGCCCTCTAGGGGGAAGGAAACCATACCTCTTCTCAAGGTTCTATCCCTTATTAGCTAGAATTTCTAAGATAGTCCAAATCTCGGCGCAGGAATTAGACCACAGAAAGCAAGTTGAAAATGGGGTGGTTGGAATACCGAGAAAATATTTGGAGGCAAAAGCAAGAATCTTGGAAGGTAAAGGCGAGTGGGCCCCGTTCATAGATATTCTCGCACTGTTGATCTTCGGAGGAGTCCTCTTTCCGAATGTGGATGGGTTGGTGGACCTAGCAGCGATCGACGCTTTTCTCGCCTATCATAACCACAAGGAAAGCCTGGTTGTCGCTATGCTAGCCGACCTATATGACACCTTTGACTGAAGATGTGAGAAGAGCAATACGAGGATTGTTTGCTGTACTCCAGCTCTTTATGTATGGTTGGTATCGCACCTTTTTCACCAAGAGGTAAGGCATGCTTGCCTGCTAGAAAGTCACCGTTCATGCACAGAGAAAGGAGGCGCAAATTGGGACCAACTCTTAGCAAACAAAGAAGAAGCGTCCGTCAACTGGTTCCCTCGATGGAAAGAAGGAAGAACCGGAGTTCTTATTTCGTGCGGAGGATTTTCGAATGTTCCCTTGATGGGGACAAGGGGTTGCATCGATTACAATCCCGTTCTTGCTATAAGACAACTTGGCTACCCTATGAGAGGGGCATCACTAGAGGAAGAACCTGCGCCTGTCATTTCACGAGGTTTCAATAAGACCAACATGGAGACACTTCAGATGGTCCGCAAGGCATGGGAGATAGTGCGAGAGAAGGACAAAGAACTCAGGGGCGGTAAGAATGGGCCCATCTGTGGCTTCCGTAAGTGGTTGAGAGCCCACGTGCAAGGTTTGGATTGGCTCCCAAGTATGAGAACCACTAAAAGGGACGAAGTTGAGGCACCGGAGGAAGACGAAGAGGTGCAGGCCCTTAGGACAGAACTCGAGCAAGCCCAAACAGTCAAAGAAAGGTTCAAATCGGCAGCTCTTAAAATCCGAAAGGAGAATGCCGAACTGAGAGATATAAATACAGCTACCACCAAAGCCTTGGAACAAGAAACCAAGAGAGCTCATAGGGAAGAGCACGGCCGGAACAAGTTCCGAAGGGCTCTGTGGGGCAGTAACAACGAGCTTAAACTCCGGAGAGAGGAAAGGGACCAATCACGAGTAGACAATTTCATCTTGAAGGATGAGTTGAAGGCTTGCTCGAGGTCCAAGAGAAGTTTGTCTCAGCGGTTATGCGAGACAGAGACCAACATGTTAGCCATCATCAACAAGTACCAAGAAGAACTAAATCTAGCCACGGCCCACGAGCATAGAGTGGCAGACGAGTATGCCCAAGTGTACGTGGAAAAGGAGGCTAGAGGAAGGGTGATCGACTCGTTACATCAAGAGGCAACGATGTGGATGGACCGATTTGCTTTTACCTTAAACGAGAGTCAAGAACTTCCCCATTTGCTAGCCAAGGCCAAGGCAATGGCGGACACCTACTCCGCCCCCGAGGAGATCCACGGACTTCTCGGCTATTGTCAACATATGATAGATCTAATGGCCCATATAATTAGAAACCGCTAGGAAACATATATTGTCACTCAGATCTTGACTAGTTACAACTTTCTGAATAAAATGAGTTTATCCCATAAAGTCAGTGCGAATCAAATCACTCCTGCATTTTATCCCTAGCATGCATTCATTATTTTTACCTACTCCTCACGTTTGGTTTTTTAGGAAAAACACCATAACTAAACGCGCCCCAAGGCATCCCTATCGCACCAGATCCAAATCTAGAATGATGGGTGATCAAGAGGAGACATAGGAACAGATGAAAGCCGACATGTCGGCTATGAAAGAACAAATGGCTTCCATGATGGAGGCCATGTTAGGAATGAGGCAACTTATGGTGAAAAACGTGGCCACCGCCGCTGCCGTTAGTTCGGCTGCCGAAGCAGACCCAACTCTCCTAGCTACCGCACACCATCCTCCCCCAAATGCGGTAGGACGGGGAAGGAGCACACTGGGGCACAACAGCAACCCCCATTTGGGATACAACCGGGTGGCTTACCCTTATGGATTGCCGCCTAATTACACGCCGCTAGTCATGCAAGATGATGCGGGTCATGTCTCTTCCCCCATCCTTGAAGGGGAGCCTCCTCGACAGCCCGATGAAGTCCACGAAGATCATCAAGAGTATGCCCAAGGGGATGTCGATTTCCACCCCCTAATCCCCGTCGAGGGGCAGGCACCTAACACATTGCCTCAGCCCAACCTCAAACCACAACCAATATTCTTGTCCAGAGAAGGGCCACCCTCGGCGGCCGAAGAAAGGAGAAAACTCAATCTCCTCGAGGAAAGATTGAGAGCTGTTGAAGGCTTTGGTGACTATCCGTTCCCGGACAAGACGGATCATTGCTTGGTACCAGATGTCGTCATCACCCCAAAATTCAAAGTGCCTGATTTCGACAAGTATAAAGGGACGACTTGTCATAAGAACCATCTCAAGATGTATTGCGGCAAGATGGGGGCACACTCTAGGGATGAAAAGTTGTTAATACACTTTTTCCAAGATAGCTTGGCAGGAGCCGCGGTTGTTTGGTACACTAATTTGGAAGCTTCCCGCATCCGTACTTGGAAGGACCTGATTACTGCTTTCCTAAGGCAATATCAGTATAATTCCGATATGGCTCCCGATCGCACTCAGCTACAAAATATGTTTAAGAAGGAAGGTGAGACCTTTAAAGAATACGCACATCGGTGGAGAGACCTGGCAGCACAAGTGGCCCCTCCCATGGTCGAAAGGGAGATGATTACCATGATGGTAGACACCTTGCCAGTGTTTTACTATGAGAAGTTGGTAGGCTACATGCCTTCCAGCTTCGCGGACTTGGTATTTGCCGGGGAAAGAATCGAAGTAGGGTTGAAAAGAGGGAAGTTCGATTATGTTTCCTTCACAAGTGCCAATGCTAGGAGAATCAGAGCAACTGGGGCAAAAAGGAAGGAGGGAGATACCCATGCCGTCACTTCGGCGCTCGCATGGGTCAAGCCCCTACAGGCCTCTCATGGTACACATCAGTACGCGCAACATCATCCGAGCTTCTCAGCTCGCGCTGGGAATTCCTCCAATGCAGCACCCGCGTAGCCTAGAGCGCCTGCCCCCATCCAGAGGGAGGCCCCCAAGCTCCGGCTCCAACCACGACTCGCCCGGCCGGCAATGCCCACTTTGGTGTCGGTTCCAACACGACGAGAACCTTTCCCCCGAAGCCAATTCCAGAATTCACCCCACTCCCAATGACGTACAAAGACCTCTTGCCATCCCTCATCACCAACCAAATGGCTGTGATAAGTCCTGGGAAGATCTACCAACCCCCTTTCCCAAAGTGGTATAATCCTAATGCAACTTGCACGCACCATGGGAATACCCCGGGCCATTCCATCGAAAAATGTCTGGCCCTTAAATACAAGGTCCAACATTTGATAGACGCCAGATGGCTGACGTTTCAAGAGGATCGGCTCAATGTGAAAACTAACCCGCTCGCCAATCATGGAGGGGGAGCGGTTAATGCCATCGAGTCAGATAGGCCGCACAGGTCTAAGCCTTTAAAGGATGTAGCGACCCTTAGGAGGTTTATTTTTGAGGCCTTACAAAAGGGAGGTGTGATTCCCCACGGTGGGCATAAAAAGGATTCTTGTTTGTTGGATCTCGGCAAGCTACATAACATGAAAACATGTTTAGCAGTGGAGGAATTGTTGCAATGGATGATAGATCAAGGTCGACTGGAAGTCGGCAATGAGGGGAGGGAAGAGCAGCATATATGTATGCAGTCTGCGGATGAGAGAAGTTTTGGAAGGCCTAAACCGTTGGTGATATATTTCACCAAGGGCGCAGCCTCACAAAAGTCTCGATACCCCTCGACAGCTAAACCTGTTCCTTTCCCATACCAAAACAGCCATGCAGTCCCGTGGAGGTATACACCCCCAAGTGAACGGAAAGAAGAGACCACCGACATCAGCTCGTTGTCGGCCAAGGTAACCAATATCACGGGACTGAGTGGTGTGACCCGCAGCGGTCGCGTGTTTGCACCCCCCGACCTGCCGACAACCCGCAAATGTTAAGGGGAAGGCGAAGGCGGTCGAAGAAAATGACAAGATGACCCTCACTCTAAACGAGGATATTCCAGTGAAAGGTCATCCAGAGAAAAGGGATGGCTGCGGCAAGAAGGAAGTGTCGCTAGAGGAAGCAAGCAAATTTCTCCGCATTATTCAACAGAGCGAGTTCAAGGTCATTGAACAGCTCAACAAGACCCCGGCCAGGGTCTCTCTTTTGAAATTACTCATGAGCTCTGAGCCTCATCAGGCTTTGCTAGTAAAGGTCTTGAACGAAGCTCATGTGGCTCAAGATATCTCTGTAGAGGGCTTTGGAGGACTCGTCAATAATATCAGCGCTAACAATTATCTCGCCTTCGCCGAAGAAGAAATCCCTGTCGAAGGGAGAGGGCATAATAGGGCTTTGCATGTATCCGTCAAGTGCATGGACCACATCGTAGCCAAGGTGCTTATCGATAACGGTTCCAGTTTAAACATAATGCCCAAAAGCACTTTGGAGAAATTACCATTTAATGCTTCCCATCTAAAGCCAAGTTCCATGGTAGTTCGTGCCTTTAACGGCACCCGCCAAGAGGTTAGGGGAGAGATCGACCTCCCTGTACAGATAGGTCCCCACACCTGTCAGGTTACCTTTCAAATAATGGACATTAACCCCGCTTACAGCTGCTTTTTGGGGCGCCCATGGATCCATTCGGTGGGAGTCGTTCCCTCTACACTCCACCAAAAATTGAAGTTCGTAGTGGAGGGGCATTTGGTTATCGTATCGGGCGAGGAAGACATCTTGGTGAGTTGCCCGTCCTCTATGCCATATGTGGAAGCCGCGGAGGAGTCATTAGAAACAGCCTTCCAGTCTTTTGAGGTGGTTAGCATTGCCTCTGTAGATTCCTTTTCTGGGCAACCTTACCTGTCCGATGCGGCAGTAATGATGGCCCGAGTGATGTTGGGGAATGGTTACAGGCCCGGAATGGGTTTAGGCAAGGACAATGGCGGCATAACCAGCCTGATAAGCGCTAGAGGAAACCGCGAGAAGTTTGGGTTAGGCTATAAACCCACACAAGTGGACATAAGGAAAGGCATTGCAGGAAGGAAGAGCGGAGGTTAAGGCTCACGATTGGGACAAGAAGTCAAAGGAGGCCCGCCCTGCCACATCAGTAGGAGCTTTATAAGCGCAGGTCTAGGACACGAAGGCCAAGTCATTGCGATATGTGAAGATGATTCGCCGAATGGGTCGGATTTGGTACGACCATGCCCTCATGATTTCCGACTAGGAAATTGGTGAGTGGATGAGCGCTCGGACATTTACGCAACAAGCATAATGTAACCCTTTGTGCCTTTTAAACTCTATAGTTGGGCCTAGGCTTTAGAGTTTCCTTTTGTTAAGGCTTTATGTCTTTTGTTCCTTAATACAAAGATCTTTCTTCATCTGTTCCTACGTCTCTACCCATTCTCATCCATTTGCATGCTTATTTCTTTATGTTTAAAACGCCAGATCCAACGACGAGTCCCTCGAAGGTACTAATACCTGGGACCCGACCATCGATTTCGAGCAAGAAACGAATCAGACAGAGGATGAGGAGGACAAGGATGTAGGACTTCCCCCGGAGTTGGAGAAGATAGTTGCCCATGAGGACCATGGGATGGGGCCTCATCAAGAAGAGACGAAACTAGTGGACTTAGGAACCAGTAGTGGGAAAAAGGAAGTGAAGATAGGCACGGGTATGACTGCACCCATCCGTGAAGAATTGACAGCCCTGCTGAAAGACTACCAAGACATCTTTGCCTGGTCGAACCAAGATATGCCCGGTTTGAGCTCTGACATTGTACAACACTGATTACCTCTAAATCCCGAGTGTTCCCCGGTAAAACAAAAACTGAGGAGGATGAAGCCCGAGACATCTTTGAAAATAAAAAAAGAGGTAAAGAAACAATTTGACGCTGGTTTTTTGGCTGTCGCTCGGTACCCAAAATGGGTTGCCAACATTGTACCAGTCCCTAAGAAAGATGGGAAGGTGCGAATGTGTGTGGATTATCGGGACTTAAATCAAGCCAGTCCCAAAGATAATTTTCCTTTGCCGCACATCGATATCCTCGTGGATAATACGGCCAATTTCGCTTTGTCTTCCTTCATGGATGGTTTCTCCGGTTACAATCAAATAAAAATGTCGCTAGAAGATATGGAAAAGACTACCTTCGTCACCGTGTGGGGAACGTTCTGTTATAAGGTGATGTCCTTTGGACTCAAGAATGCCGGGGCAACTTATCAACGGGCTATGGTTGCTTTGTTCCATGATATGATGCACCAAGAGATCGAAGTCTATGTGGACGACATAATTGCCAAATCTAAGACCGAGGAGGAACACCTTATCAACCTGCGGAAGTTGTTCGAAAGGCTTAGGAAGTATCAATTGAGGTTAAACCCCGCTAAGTGCACTTTTGGGGTCAAATCAGGGAAATTGCTAGGTTTCATCGTAAGCCAAAAAGGGATAGAGGTGGACCCCGAAAAGGTGAAGGCCATCCTTGAGATGCCGAAACCCCGTACCGAGAGGCAAGTCCGAGGTTTCCTGGGACGTTTGAATTATATTGCTAGATTCATATCATAGCTCACTGCTATTTGTGAGCCGTTGTTCAAACTCTTACACAACAACCAAATCGTCCGCTGGAACGAGGATTGTCAAGAGGCATTTGGAAGGATCAAACAGTGTCTCATGAATCCTCCTGTGCTTATGCCACCGGTACCCGGAACGCCTCTCATCTTGTATATGACAATTTTGGACGAGTTGATGGGATGTATGCTGGGGCAACATGACGAGTCCGGGAAGAAAGAGCGCGCTGTCTACTACTTGAGTAAAAAGTTCACGGCCTATGAAATGAATTGCTCCCTGCTCGAAAGAACGTGTTGTGCTTTAGTCTGGGCGTCCCACCACCTAAGACAATACATACTGAGCCATACCACCTGGTTGATATCCAAGATGGACCCGATTAAGTACATATTTGAAAAGCCTGCTCTCACAGGACAGATCGCCCGGTGGCAAGTCTTGCTATCCGAGTTTGATATAGTTTACGTCACCCAAAAGGCGATAAAAGGATGCACCTTAGCATATTATTTGGCTCAACATCCTCTCAACGACTATCAACCCATGCATCCCGAATTCCCGGATGAGGACATCATGGCCTTGTTTGAGGAGAAACTAGACGAGGACCGGGACAAATGGACCGTATGGTTTGACGGAGCGTCAAACGTTCTAGGCCATGGCATTGGAGTAGTATTGGTCTCTCCAGAAAATTAATGTATACCTTTCGCAGCCAGGCTGGGGTTTAACTGCACCAATAATATGGCTGAGTATGAAGCGTGTGTCCTGGCCGTTCAGGCAACAATTGACTCTGATGTCAAACTGCTCAAAGTATACGGGGACTCGGCATTGGTGATTCACCAACTGAGAGGGGAATGGGAAACTAGAGACCGCAAGCTAATACCCTACAAAGCCTATATCAAGGAGTTGGCTGATTCCTTTGATGAGATCTCTTTCCATCACGTTTCCCGGGAGGAAAATCAAATGGCAGATGCGCTTGCTACTTTGGCGTCCATGTTCCAGCTAACACCGCACGGGGGCCTACCATACATTGAGTTCTGGTGTCGTGGCAGACCCGTGCATTGTTATCAGGTGGAAGAGGAACGGGACGGTAGGCCTTGGTATTTCGATATCAAGCATTTCATTGAAAGCAAAGAATACCCACCGGGGGGTTCCGACAATGATAAAAGGACATTGAGGAGATTGGCGGCCGGTTTCTTCATGAGCGGGAGCATACTATATAAAAGAAACCATGACATGACTCTCCTACGATGCGTGGATGCCAAAGAGGCAAACTACATGATTGAGGAGGTCCACGAGGGTTCGTTTGGAACGCACGCCAATGGGCATGCTATGGCCAGGAAGATCCTGAGAGTAGGTTATTACTGGCTCACCATGGAAAGTGATTGCTGCATCCATGTAAGGAAATGCCATAAATGTCAAGCGTTCGCGGACAATGTCAATGCTCTGCCACATCCTCTGAATGTCATGTCCTCCCCTTGGCCTTTTTCCATGTGGGGGATAGACGTCATAGGGGCCATCAAACCCAAGGCTTCAAACGGTCATCGCTTCATTCTCGTGGCAATAGATTATTTCACCAAATGGGTTGAAGCGGCTTCCTACACCAATGTCACGAGGAGTGTAGTGGTCAGATTCATCAAGAGGGAGTTGATTTGTCGGTACGGACTCCATAGGAAGGTCATTACCGAAAATGATACCAATCTGAATAACAAGATGATGCAGGAAATGTGTGCGGATTTCAAAATCCAGCATCACAATTCCACGCCCTACCGACCAAAGATGAACGGAGCCGTGGAAGCTGCCAACAAGAATATTAAGAAAATTATTCAGGAGATGACAGTGTCATACAAAGATTGGCATGAGATGTTGCCTTTTGCCTTGCATGGATACCGAACATCGGTACGAACTTCTACTGGGGCAACACCATATTCCTTGGTTTATGGAACGGAAGTGGTACTCCCATTTGAAGTAGAGATCCCTTCCCAGAGAATACTAGCAGAATCAGGTTTAGAAGAATTAGAGTGGGCTTAAACACGCTATGACCAACTCAACCTTATCGAAGGTAAGCGCTTGACAGCCATGAGCCATGGGCGCCTATATCAACAAAGAATGAAGAATGCGTTCGACAAGAAGGTGCGCTTGCGCAAGTTCCATGAGGGGGACCTTGTGCTAAAAAAAGATGTCCCACGCTGTTAAAGATAATCGAGGGAAGTGGGCCCCGAACTACGAAGGACCCTTCATTGTGAAAAGGGCTTTTTCCGGAGGGGCCATGGTGCTTACCAACATGGATGGCGAGGAGCTACCTTTACCCGTAAACTCTGATGTTGTCAAGCGATATTATGATTAGAATCTGGGGCAATTAAGGATATCACCGCATGTTCTTTTATTTTTATTTTTATGCTTTAAACCATGTGTAGTTTGTGATGACCTGAGCCTTTTCGCTCAGTCCATGGGATGCCCCAAGCGCTTAATTAAAACTAAACCTAACCAGATTGTTGCATTTAAAACCACTCATGCATACTCATTGAAATTCTGATACCGATGACAGATGTCGTACCGGATGTCACGACATCACACTTCAGAACATGCAGATTATATTTGACAGTATGAACAGATTAAACAAGTAAATAACACAAGAGAATTGTTAACCCAGTTCGGTGCAACGTCACCTACATCTGGGGGCTACCAAGCCAGGGAGGAAATCCACTAAAATAGTGTTAGTTCGAAGATCTAACAGCCACTGTTTACAACCTTCTCACCTAACCACTACCCATGCAACCTCTACCTAAGAGCCACTCTTAGATATGAGAACCCCTCTCACTCCCTCTCAATCACTCTCCCGTGTTTACAAATAAATCAAAGACACACCAGAGATTGCTCTCTGAACAATAGAGATCAACTCTACACACTCAGGTCCAACACTTGATGTTAGGGTAACATCAAGGTGGCTCACAAAACACTCAAGTCCCAAAACTCACAAAATAACTCTTCAATCTCGGACTTGGTAGAAAACTCGTGCAGCCTTCATGTTTATATAGCAGTGTGCGTATCTGGGCTGCAACAACTTGCGCTGGATAAGATCTATCATTCTCCTGAAAATCTGCACTTAAAGATCTAAAAGATAAAGTTTGATCTTTTAGTTTTTATCTTTAATCTTTAATCCCTGAACGAACTATTCAAGTTTGTAATTCGAACTTTAATTATCTTTTAATTCGTTCCTAAAGATAGATCGCCAAATCTGTTGCTAACTGCACATTAATCTGTTAAAGATATAACAGATTTATGTGTCCAGTATTTTCGGGCAGGATGTCCTGGACATCGTATCCAACATCGTGGATCCTGCAGCTTCAATTCTTCATTTGACATTTTATCTTGCCTTGTGCATTGTGCAGCCCAATCTGATTCCTTGACATAATGTTGGACATCATGTGCAGCAACTCCAGCTTTCCTTCATTGTCTAAGTGCTTATGTTTTAACAAAATTTTAGCCAATCTTTTAAAACTCAGTAAAGCTAAGCACTAACAATCTCCCCCTTTGGCAAATTTTGTCTAAAACATACTTAGACACTTCCTGAGCAGGTACGAGCAGTTATGCAAGTGGGATCAGCAACTTTCATTATCAGAGTAATCAAGCACAGCGGTATCTGTAGTGGCGACAGCAAAATTCTGCAAGTTGCAAGTCGTTTCCAGGATGTCAAGACATCTCACGTGACATCAGCTTTCTGCTCCCCCTGTCTCCATGCTCCTACTGCTGTGAAGCAGTTCACTGCGGCATCTTCTATCAGCTACTAGTTTTAGTAGCTTACATCAATCATCATCAGCAGCAGTAGTATAAATCATATAACTACTACTCCCCCTCAAAATCATAAATCATGCATAATATAATATCCTACTACTCCCCCTTTTTAGAAAGAATTTGGAAAAAGTAGAATGCATGAAATTAATGTGCACATATTACAGACCAATAACTAGTAAAAGTAAAAGCAAAAATAAAGGTCTGATGGTCATGGGGTGGCATCAGAATCATCATCATCTGACTCTGTATCCTCTGCTGCATCTTCTTCTTCCTCAGCTGCTTCTTCTTCTTCCTCAGCTGCTTCTCCATCATCAATGCCACTGTCTGAGAGTCTTTTGATCAGGCGTTCCAGCTCCATTTTCTTCTCTGTGGTGGCTTTGATGGTTGCTTCTAGCACCTTGCATGTGTCCTTGAGTTCAGCAATCAAAGCATCCTTGGACACAGCACCTGAAGCAGCAGCTTTCCCTGATGTCGAGACAATGTCTGGGACATGTGTCCCCTCAAACAGTTTGTAATGCAGGGACAGAGCAGATTCTCTCTTCTTCACAGAGTCAATGTTGTTTAAAATATTGGGATGTTGACTCAACATAATGCCACACAATACAGTTGGGAAGGCAATGGGTAATTTGACAGCAAAAGATTCTGAATGCTTAACAGTTTGATCAAAAATATAGTTTCCAAAATTAAATTTGGACTTGGTTCCAACAGCATACAGAAATTTACCCAAACCTGTGGCAACAGTGGAAGTATGATTGGTGGGTACCCAGTTTGCAGTGCCAATCCTATGCAGGATTGCATACTTCACACTTAGCTTCCCTGCAGAAAGCTTCCCTTTCTTTGGCCAATGCTGGACTTGTTTGGCAGTGATTTCCTTGGCAATTTGATGCTCAGAAACAGCAATATCCACCACTCCTTCAGTTGGTCTGCCCAGGTATTTGTTGATTACAGCAGGGGAGAATCTAACACATTTTCCTCTGACAAACACTTTCTAATACTCATCACTCTTTCTGTTTGTTATGTCAGAGGGAATGTTGACAATGAATTCCCTGACTAGACTTTCATAGCAATTTCCCAACTTGGTGACAGTTTTCAGCAGTCCAGCAGCCTTGATGAGGTCCATGATCTCCTTGCAATCCAAGGCATCTCTTCCCAGTTCTCTTTCTAAGGCAAGTCTGCGTTGATATACAAATTTCCACCTTTCAACATTGCCAATGGAGTGGAATGAAATGTTGTCCAATGGTGCATCAGGGACATTTCCAGGCACCTTTTTCCCTGATTTCTTGGCCCTCTTGATGTCGGGAACATCTAGTTCGACATCATCATCAGAATCAGATGAGGAAATTTCTTTCCTCTTCTTGGAAGGGATTGCAACTTTGCTCCATCTGGATGTGGTAGGAGTGATTGGAGTGCTCTTCTTCTGTGCCATAGTTTTGATTCGTCCAGACCTAGTAATGGGGGTTTTTCCCTTTCTGCTTTGTAATCTTTCTGCAATGCCAGGTGCCAACTTGTTGGCAATGGGTTCCTCATCAGATTCTACTTCTTCTAGGTCAATGAGGTCACCTGGAGCAGGTTCTGGTGCCCTTGGTGCAGGGGTCTCCTCTGTGGCTTGATCCTCTTCCTCTGTTGATTCCTCTTTACTGGATGAAGAGAGGACTTCAGCATTTGGGGTGGAAGATGTTGGAACATCTTTATCAGCATCAGGGACAGAAGCATTTTTCAGAATGCTACTCACAATACTGCGGATCTTCTTATCCATCTCCGTGTCTACTTCCCTAGGACTTGTTGCAAGGCTAGGGTTTTCAGAAATCTTCACTCCCTGTTGTCTTTTGGGGACCAGTTTCTCAGGAATAGGGGCTTGACCAGGAATCATTTGTATGGGTTGGATATTGAATTCAGGTTGTTCCTGGTTTGAAGGTGCTTTGGTGGATGATGGAGATGATGGTACAGAGGGTGAACCAGGAGATGAAGTTTCTTTTGGTGAGGTAGCCATGGAGAAGCAGAGCCTTTGGAGTGGTTTCGTGAATCTCTGAGAGGTGTTGGGGAATGCTGATGAAAACGAGATTACCACGAAAATATGAGTTTGAATGAGGAATGTAGAGGGTCGTGTGAAGCAACGGTCGAATTTGTTTTGGCCCAGTAGTGAACGCGCTATTAACGTTTGAGCACGTTCAGATAAAAGTAATTGCTATAAATCCTCTAGCAGACAAATGCCCAGCTTGCCCCTCAGTTTTTCAAACTGATTTGCATCCAATGCCTTTGTGAAAATATCTGCTATTTGTTCCTCAGTGTCAACATGCTTCAGTGTGATAACTTTATCATCAACAAGATCTCTAATATAGTGATGTCTAATGTCAATGTGCTTGGTTCTGCTGTGTTGAACAGGATTTTTAGAAATATTAATAGCACTCAAGTTGTCACAGTACAATGTCATGACATCTTGTTCGACATTGTACTCCTTAAGCATCTGCTTCATCCAAACTAGTTGTGAACAGCTGCTTCCTGCTGCAATATACTCTGCTTCTGCAGTAGATAGGGACACACAGTTCTGCTTCTTGCTGAACCATGAAATAAGATTGTTGCCCAAATAGAAACATCCACCAGAAGTGCTTTTTCTGTCATCTGCACTTCCAGCCCAATCAGCATCACAATACCCAACCAGCATTGAATCTGAACAATGACAGTACATAATCCCATAGTCACTGGTGCCATTTACATATTTCAGAATTCTCTTTACTTGATTCAAGTGACTTATCTTAGGGTTGGCTTGATATCTTGCACAAACACCTACTGCAAAGGTGATGTCAGGTCTGCTTGCTGTTAAATATAGTAAGCTCCCAATCATGCTTCTGTACAGACTTTGATCAACACTGGTGCCAGCTTCATCTTTTGACAGCTTCAAGTGAGTAGGTGCAGGTGTTCTTTTATGGCTGGCATTTTCCATCCCAAACTTCTTGACAATGTTCTTTGCATACTTGCTTTGTGAGAGGAATATGGAGTCTTCCATCTGCTTCACTTGGAGTCCCAGAAAATAAGTCAGCTCTCCAACAAGACTCATCTCAAATTCAGATTGCATCTGTTGGACAAAATGTCGAAGCATCTCATTCGACATCCCTCCAAACACAATGTCATCAACATATATCTGTGCTATCATCAAGTTTTCAGCATCTTGTTTGACAAAGAGAGTCTTGTCAATTCCTCCCTTCCTATACCCTTGCTGAGTAAGGAACTCTGTTAGCCTTTCATACCAAGCTCTTGGAGCTTGCTTCAATCCATAGAGAGCCTTCTTGAGCCTGTATACATGATCTGGATGAGTTGGATCTACAAATCCCTTTGGCTGCTCCACATAGGCTTCTTCATTCAGGTATCCATTCAGAAACGCGCTCTTCACATCCATCTGGTACAGCTTGAATTTGAGGATGCAAGCTACACCAAGTAACAATCTGATGGACTCAAGTCTAGCAACAGGGGCGAAAGTTTCATCAAAGTCTACACCTTCAATCTGAGTGTAGCCTTGAGCAACAAGTCTGGCCTTGTTTCTGGTTATAACACCTTCTTCATTGGTTTTGTTCTTGAAGATCCACTTGGTGCCAATCACATTAGTTCCCTCGGGTCTAGGAACTAGCTCCCAAACTTCATTCCTTTTGAATTGCTCCAATTCTTCTTGCATAGCATTGATCCAGAACTCATCAGTCAGTGCCTCTTTCACATTCTTGGGCTCAATTTTGGAGACAAAACATGAATTGGAGACAATCTCAATCTCCCTTGATCTTGTAGTGACTCCTCTGTTTGGATCTCCTATAATCAGCTCCTTGGGGTGCATCTTCTGGATTCTAATGGAGGGACTCTTGTCAGGTTGATTGATGTTTGGTTCATCTGTAGCAGAATCAGAGTTTTCTGCATTTTCTGCACTTTTAGCTGTATCTGCTACATTGTCTCCCGATGTTCTGACATCTTCTTCGACATCCTTCTTTCTTACTGGAGTTAGATCATCAACAACCACATTGATGGATTCCATCACAGTTCTGGTTCTGGAATTGAGTACTCTATATGCTCTGCTGTTTGTGGAGTATCCCAAGAATATTCCTGCATCACTCTTGGGATCCATCTTTCTCCTTTGCTCTCTATCTGCCAAAATGTAACATGGACTTCCAAAGATGTGGAAGTGCTTGACAGTTGGCTTCCTCCCTTTCCAGATTTCATACAGTGTGGTCGGAGTCCCTCTTCTAAGTGTGACTCTGTTGTGGATATAGCATGCTGTGTTCATGGCTTCAGCCCAGAGATTATAGGGAAGTTCTTTGGCATGAAGCATGACCCTAGCAGCTTCCTGCAAAGTCCTGTTTTTCCTTTCAACTATGCCATTTTGTTGTGGTGTAATGGCTGCAGAGAACTCATGAGTGATGCCTTCAGATGTGCAGAATTCAGTAAACTTGCTGTTTTCAAACTCTCTGCCATGGTCACTCCTAATTCTCTTGATGACACAGTCTTTTTCTCTTTGAAGTCTTAGACACAACTCTTTGAATACTTCAAAGGTGTCTGATTTCTCTCTGATAAAGTTGACCCAGGTAAATCTGGAGAAATCATCCACAACAACATAGGCATACCTCTTTCCTCCAAGGCTTTCAACTTGCATGGGCCCCATCAAGTCCATGTGAAGTAGTTCCAGCACCCTGGAAGTGGTCTGATGTTGAAGCTTCTGGTGGGACATCTTGACTTGCTTTCCAATCTGACATTCACCACAGATTCTACCTTCTTCTATTTTCAGATTGGGAATGCCTCTAACAGCACCTTTGTCAATGATTTTCTTCATGCCTCTTAAGTGCAGATGTCCAAATCTTTGATGCCATATTTTGACTTCATCTTCTTTGGAGGATAGACATGTGGAGGAGTAACTGGTTTCTTGAGGTGTCCATAGGTAACAGTTGTCCTTTGATCTGCTGCCCTTCATTAGAACTTCACTCTTCTCATTTGTCACCAAGCATTCTGACTTTGTGAAGTTTACATTGAATCCTTCATCACACAACTGACTGATGCTGATCAAGTTTGCAGTCAGTCCCTTCACCAGCAGTACTTTGTTCAGACTAGGAAGTCCATCATGGACTAGCTTTCCCATTCCAGTGATCTTTCCTTTAGAGCCATCTCCAAATGTCACATAGCTAGTGGAGCAGGGTTCAATGTTCACCAGGAATTCTTTAACTCCTGTCATGTGTCTGGAACAGCCGCTATCTAGGTACCAATCTTCCTTAGCTGATGCTCTAAGTGAAGTATGAACAACAAGACTGACAATCTTGTGTTTTGGAACCCACATCATCTTCCTTCTGCTGCTGCTACTTTGAGTTCCATGATGTGGATGGCCATGTAGATGATAGCAAAAGGGCTTTATGTGACCATACTTGCCACAGTAGTGACACCTCCACTTCTTTCTTTTACTCTTTTTCTGCTGCGTTCCATGATGTCGAGACCGATGTTGTGACATTGTGGCTCCAGTGCTGTTTTTGGCAGGAACAAATTCTGTCATGGTTATTCTGCCAGCAGATTTATGATTAAACCCAAGTCCTCTCTGGTTTCCAACATTCTTCCCAAGCTGTAGCACCTCATCAAGCATATCTGAGCCTTTATTCAGCATCTTTATTGATTTTGTCATGTTTTCCAGTTTAGAGTTTAGAAAACCAACTTCTCCTTTAAGCTCAGAGATCTCCTCTTCATGTGCCTCCTTCTCAGCCTCCAGATTTGCAATGACCTTCTTCAGTTGTGCTTCTTGCTGAAGAATCTTCTCACTTTTGATGCATAGTTTTCTATAGGATATAGCAAGCTCATCAAAAGTGATTTCAATATCACTTGAATCTTCATCAGATTCAAATCTCCCAGTGAGTGCATTCACATCTCTGTCAGAATCACTTTCTTGTTCACTCTCTGTATCATCAGACCGACATACAGAAAGTCCTTTCCTCTGCTTCTTGAGATGGGTGGGACATTCAGCTTTGATGTGCCCATAGCCTTCACACCCATGGCATTGAATTTCTTTGCTGTGGCTGGGCTTTTCATCTGACTTTTTGTGGTGTTCACTACCTTTCCTGATGTCGAAAGGGATGTTCCGGACATGTGGTTTCTGCCTCCTGTCCATTCTGTTCAGCACTTTGTTGAACTGTTTTCCAAGAAGCACAACTGCGTTAGTCAGACCTTCATCAGTATCCAGGTCATACTCATCTTCTTCTCCTTCATCATTGGATACAAACGCCAGGTTCTTGCTCTTCTTTTCAGTCCTATCTGAGAGTCCTAGCTCAAAGGTTTGAAGGGAACCAATGAGTTCATCTACTCTCATGTTGCAAATGTCTTGGGCCTCCTCTATTGCAGTGACTTTCATGTCAAATCTCTTAGGCAAAGATCTGAGGATCTTTCTCACCAGCTTTTCATCTGTCATCCTTTCTCCCAAGGCAGTGCAAGCATTGGCAATTTCAAGAATGTTCATGTGGAAGTCATGAATACACTCTTCCTCCTTCATCTTCAGATTTTCGAATTTTGTAGCCAATAGTTGCAATCTGGATATCTTCACTTTGGAGGTTCCTTCATGAGTGGTTTTCAGGATCTCCCATGCATCCTTGGCCACTGTGCATGTGTTGATCAGTCTGAAGATATTCTTGTCAACTCCATTGAATAGGGCATTCAAGGCTTTGGAGTTTCCAAGTGCCAATTCGTCTTCTTCTTTTGTCCAGTCTTCTTCTGGCTTCAATTCATTAGTGGGCTTTCCTTCTGTGTCCAGCATCTTGGGATGTTCCCAGCCTTTGATGACAGCTTTCCAGGTTCTGCTATCCAGTGATTTGAGGAAGGCCACCATCCTTGCTTTCCAGTATTCATAGTTGGTTCCATCCAGAATTGGTGGTCTGTTCACTGGTCCTCCTTCTTTCTCCATGTTCATCAAAATTTATCTCCCTAGATCTCACTCAGTGATTTAGAGTGCCCGCTCTGATACCAATTGAAATTCTGATACCGATGACAGATGTCGTACCGGATGTCACGACATCACACTTCAGAACATGCAGATTATATTTGACAGTATGAACAGATTAAACAAGTAAATAACACAAGAGAATTGTTAACCCAGTTCGGTGCAACGTCACCTACATCTGGGGGCTACCAAGCCAGGGAGGAAATCCACTAAAATAGTGTTAGTTCGAAGATCTAACAGCCACTGTTTACAACCTTCTCACCTAACCACTACCCATGCAACCTCTACCTAAGAGCCACTCTTAGATATGAGAACCCCTCTCACTCCCTCTCAATCACTCTCCCGTGTTTACAAATAAATCAAAGACACACCAGAGATTGCTCTCTGAACAATAGAGATCAACTCTACACACTCAGGTCCAACACTTGATGTTAGGGTAACATCAAGGTGGCTCACAAAACACTCAAGTCCCAAAACTCACAAAATAACTCTTCAATCTCGGACTTGGTAGAAAACTCGTGCAGCCTTCATGTTTATATAGCAGTGTGCGTATCTGGGCTGCAACAACTTGCGTTGGATAAGATCTATCATTCTCCTGAAAATCTGCACTTAAAGATCTAAAAGATAAAGTTTGATCTTTTAGTTTTTATCTTTAATCTTTAATCCCTGAACGAACTATTCAAGTTTGTAATTCGAACTTTAATTATCTTTTAATTCGTTCCTAAAGATAGATCGCCAAATCTGTTGCTAACTGCACATTAATCTGTTAAAGATATAACAGATTTATGTGTCCAGTATTTTCGGGCAGGATGTCCTGGACATCGTATCCGACATCGTGGATCCTGCAGCTTCAATTCTTCATTTGACATTTTATCTTGCCTTGTGCATTGTGCAGCCCAATCTGATTCCTTGACATAACGTTGGACATCATGTGCAGCAACTCCAGCTTTCCTTCATTGTCTAAGTGCTTATGTTTTAACAAAATTTTAGCCAATCTTTTAAAACTCAGTAAAGCTAAGCACTAACACTCATATGCATTCATATTTTGTGATAACAGGGGCAGAATCATCTTAGGCAATGATCATATGCCAGGACGAAGCTGAAGCCATAAACCAATCAAGGTAAGACGATCATGCGGTCACAGTTTGCCGCGCAATGTTGTTTCCTATTTTTCAAGTACTTAGGGACGGACGCAAGTAGAGGCTAGGGTCACGACCGGCAGATCATCGTCCCTTCCCCAGCTCTGGACAAACGGAAAATGCCGCTGCAAGGCAGCCTAGTATCCTTTAAATTCACAGTAATTATTACTGTTGTGTGTTTAAAATAAATAATACCTGAGTGGGTTCGAGTAAGCGAACACCGACCCATAGAGGGCCATGCTTATGTCTTCCCTAAAAAAAAAAAGTACAGGTTAGCTCGCTTGGGCGAGCACCCCTGCAACTGCAAATATAAAAACGAGGGAGGGGGAGTTTTCCCTCCACCAAAAACTCTCCCCCCTCACTTCAAAAACACCAAGCTCACGGGAACTACGAAGACAACAGCCCCCAAGCTTCCATTGTTGAGTTTTTGCTTCCCTTTTCACGCTTTGTTTCACTCCTTACAAGTAAGTGCACTTTCCCTTGGTTATTTGGCTCTCCATTGATGTGTTTTAGTGCTTTAGTTGCTCATTTTTTGCAAAATTCGTGAAGCAATTCACATGTGAATCCATGCTTGTTTTCACTAAATTAAGGGGTTGTAAGGGATGGCCTTAGGCCTATGTTGCATTCTGGAGTAATGGGGCATGCCACATTGCCCCCATTCTTTTGCTATTCATGCCTAAACATGCGCCCACCAAGTGCTCGGTGAAATGCCTCAATGACATATGGGCATTGTTTTGTAAGCTTGGGATTGTGGGACTATTTTATATGTATAGGGACAACATGAAGAATTTAAAATGAGTGCCCGAATGCGATTCTAGGCCTAGGAACCCAAGCTTTTGATTTCAATACAAGAAAGCATAAAAATGAGGGCGTTATGATAGGGATTTCCCTTTAGGCCAGTGGCTGATTTTTGGGGCTGCACCATGATGTTTGCTTAGTTTGCGTAAAGATGTTATTCACCATGTACGTATATGTATAGGATAGGTAGCTAGAGAAAGGACCCTTCAAATAAAATGTGTATATGTTGAATAGGTGGTCAAGCGTTTTAAAAATGTACGCACGTTTGAATGCTTCCCAAAATGAATATGTGATGTGGAATTGCATATGCACGCTGGTAAATGTTCCTTTTAAGGAAATGTGTGCACAAGTTTGTTCTAAATCGAAATGATTAGCATGAAAATTCCTTTTCAAATGCAAGTGTGTGCATCACATGAGACGGGCTCTTCAATGTGCATATATGTATAAATAAATGTGAATGAAACAACAAAAAAATTTGTATGTTAATAAAATACTCCAAATGTGCGTAGGTAATTTTTGGTAGCAAAATACTTTGAATATGGATATGTGTAATTTTGACACAATACCTTGGGCATGCATATATGAATTCTTTTCAAAAAATATATGTGTGGTAACTAGAATGTTTTGAATATCCTTGTATGCTGATATAAATAGCAGGATACTTGGAACATATGCATGTTGGTAAATGTTCTTTTTAAGGAAATGTGTGCACAAGTTTGTTCTAAATCGAAAGGATTAGCATGCCATTTTTGCTTTAAAATAGCATTTCCTTGTAAACTGACTTTCCAAATGTTTGTCCTCGCAGGAAATGGCTCCGAAGAAGCTTTCCGCGAATAGATCTAGGAGGGACGCCGCGGCTGAAGGGACTAGTGCCGCTCCCGAGTTTGACAGCCACCGTTTCAGGAGCGCCGAACATCAGCAGCGTTTCGAGGCAATCAAAGGATGGTCGCTCCACAGAGAGAGACGCGTCTAGCTCAGGGATGATGAGTACACAGATTTTCAGGAAGAGATAGCTCGCCGACATTGGACGTCGTTGGTCACTCCCATGGCTAAGTTTGACCCAGATATAGTCCTGGAGTTTTATGCCAATGCTTGGCCCACAGAAGAAGGAGTGCGGGACATGCGATCATGGGTGAGGGGTCAGTGGATTCCCTTCGATGCAGATGCCCTCAGCCAGTTCCTGGGTGACCCCCTGGTGTTAGAGGAAGGCCAGGATTGCGAGTTTAGTCAGAGAAGGAACAGGGCCGATGGGTTTGACGAGGAGGCCATTGCCCAGCTATTATGCATACCAGGTCAGGATTTTGCCCGGACCGCTGCCGGAAGGCGGGTGCGAATCATGCGCACCAGCATGACTACATTGAACCAGATGTGGATGACGTTGCTGCTCAGCAATGTCCTGCCAAGTGATCATAACTCTGACCTTCCTCTGCCAAAGTGTCAGCTGGTATATGCCATCTTGACACGGATGAGCGTCCATGTGGCTTAGTTGATTGCTGACACCATCTATTTATTTGCATGTATGCCATCCACCAGGCACCCTCTAGACCCGAATAAGTCTCACAGGGCCCTGGGGTTTCCAGCATTGATCACGGGCCTCCGCCAGTCATTCGGGGTTCACACCTAGTAAGGTGATCCGACCGCCGATCACCCGGGCCTTCATTGAGAAGTATTGCACGCCTAGGCTGATCCTGCTGGGTCATTAGGCATGGAGCAGTATCTACAGCACTTGGTTCGCCAACAGGCGGCCAACCACCGAGGGCAGGTGCAGATACACGAGTGTCTCTACCAGCTCAGCCCCAGTCAACAGGGCCAGGGTTTCGCTCCTTTTGCGTGCCCTACTCCAGATCAGTTTAGGACTGAGGTCGCATGGCCCGGAGATTGGCCCGAGGCCCAGGCGGAGGAGGCGCCTGCAGGAGCTCCCGGCGATGCAGAGGAGGCTCGCATGGATAAGGAGATGACAGACTTGCTCGGCTTCTTGGGAGGAAGCGGAGCCACGTGACCGAGGTCACCGCACTTTTGTTTTTAACATTACTGTTTGTTTTTTGTTAGTTTGCTATTGATGTTTTCTATTATTGTCTATATTGCTTGACATTACTGTTTTTCTGTTATTGTCCACATGGTTACTAACATTGTTGTTATTATTTTTGGCGTTATGGCTCTCAGTTATTTTGTCACCGTTTTTGCGACTTACCATTTCGTGCGTTTTTTGCTTACCTTATGTTTAGACGTAAGTAGGTAGTATGCTCCCCCGTCGGCACGATCTTTTAGAGGGGAAAAGAAAAAGAAAAATGATCAAATGATAAATAACTTAAAAAAGAAAAAAAGAGAGGAAAAGGAAAAGAGAGCAAGCAAGAAAAGAAAAAGAAGGAAGAAAAAAAAGAAAAATAAAAGTTGTCTAGCTAAAAAACAACATGCTTGTGAAAAGAGATAATTTCCGACTTTTATTTGAAGAAATATTCGCTGATCATAACTAGTTTTTGAAAAAATGTGTGTACACATTTGAAGGGTAAATGCTGTGAAAAGTTTTTCGAACACCCAAAATTGACTCGGATGAATGCACAAATTGATAGAAAAACATATTTTGGAAATACTGGGTTGACTAAAATAGAGAAAATGAATTATGAGCCCTAGCATCACATGACCAAAAATTTGTCGACACTTGAGTGTCCACATAGGTGCATGCATAAAATTTCCGAATCATCATTATTGCATTTGTGTCTTGGAAATAATGTGGGACATCCCTTTTATCCCTGAACCGCTGGCCAAACCCACGCCCTGACATTTATCATGTCCAGTCGTTCTACAAGCCTTGAGCCAAAATCCCAACTTACCATAAACCTTGACCCAGGGTGAGAATATCCATCCTTGCTCTCGGAAGAAAACAAAAAAGGAAAAAAAGAGAAAAGGAGAAAATTCCCAATAAAAAAAAATAGGAGAAAGCAAAAAAAAAGAGAAAGAAAATTCCCGATCAAGGATCGAAAGAAAACAGAAGAAATATGCAGAAAGGTCTTTGGACCAGACAATATCTGGACAATACAGAATTGTCACCAAGTAAACAAAAAAAGAGGGGAAAGGAAGCCACGACCTAAAGTGGTCCTCTCCCTTTGATTGCCAACCAAAATCCTGTGCGTCGGTGACTTTTTCACCTCACACTAAACAAAAACAGAAAAGGAAAAAGTCAAAAACACTCAAAGCCAAAGTTCCCACCAAATGAACCCATTCCCAAGAAAAAGTCCTATTGATCCATGATCACGTATGTAGTCTCTGATTTGATAGGAAATGACTTGCAAAGCCAAGTCATGACATACCTATTATTCGGAATTAGGATGAAACACTTACCTGTGTGAGATTGATACACTTTGAGTGATTTTCTTCTATTTTTTTTGAACCCAGTGTTTCCTCTAAATGGTCATTTAGAAGCGAAATGCTAACATCCAAAGTCTCATTTATGGTTATGAGAAAATTTCATCAGCATGCTCCCCTTCCCCGGTAGACACATTGTTTTTCATCCGAAAGTATATGTTGCTCTGATTAGTTGGAAGTTTTCTCTCTTTACTAAAGCATGTTCGCATTTTAGTGAAGAAAACACCGAGACTATTTTTAGTCTCACAAGTTATCCAGAACTATGTAGGTCTGAGTTCCTCATTGAGGATATGTAGGAGCAAGAGCCTCGCTTTTGTCGGCCGCCCCACAATCTCTGTCATACTGACCTTGGAGTCATGTGACAGGCAGAAATACCCAAGCGGTTATCCGTATAAACCTTTTGCTATCTATAAGACTCAAAGCATGATAGCATGCAGAAACTAACGTCGTCTTCTGCGCCTTCTGTCATCCAGAGGCGGCGGGCCGATGACATGCGGGAACCATTTGGTCCCGCACTTTCTTTTGCTATCTATAAGACTCAAAGCATGATAGCACGCAAAGACTAACGTCGTCTTCTGTGCCTTTTTTCATCCAGAGGCGGCGGGCCCGATGACATGCGGGAACCATTTGGTCCCGCACTTTTAAACTTTCTTTTTCTATCTATAAGACTCAAAGCATGATAGCACGCAGAGACTAACGTCGTCTTCTGCGCCTTTTGTCATCTAGAGACGGCGGGCCCGATGACATGCGGGAACTATTTTGTCCCGCACTTTCTTTTGCTATCTATAAGACTCGAAGCATGATAGCACGCAGAGACTAACATCGTCTTCTGTGCCTTTTGTCATCTAGAGGCGGCGGGCCCGATGACATGCGGTTATCCGCATTCTCGATGAGTGATAAACGCGCTGAGACAAATTCTGCGCCCTTTGTCATTCAGGAGCAGCAAGTTGAGTGATAAACGCGCAGAGACAAATTCTGTGCCCTTTGTCATTTAGATTTCGCAAGTCGAGTGATGAACGCACAGAGACAAATTATGGTCATTCTGTGCCCTTTGTCGTTCGGGGATAGTAAGTTGAGAGGTGGACGGAGATAAATTATGGTCATTCCGTACATCTTTTTGCCATCCAGAGGCGATCGTGTCCGGTGGCACGCAGAGACAAATTATGGTCATTCTGCGTCTTGCCGCCTAGGCTCAATCGAGTCCAACAACACGAAGAGACAAATTATGGTCATTTTGTGCCTTGCGTCAGCCCAGAGGAACGAATTTGATAGTATCAGGATGATGTGTCGGTACTGATCATGTTCAAATTTTTGCAGGTTCTGCCGGCAGGGAGATTCATTGGCCGAATGGTGTTTCGCTCGAACGAAATTAGTGTCTTATCTCTACTTCCCTTTTATCTCCAATAAAAGACAAGTAAAGAGGGGCAACTGTCATACCCTAATTTCATCCGAGGACCATCTGTTGTTGGGATGCGACCCTCGTTTGACCACTTCGAGGTACTTGGCACCCATTGTTAGGCAATTCATGAAGTTCCGAGACATGCTGGAAGCCAAAAGAAAGCATTGTAGCACAATCCGTGAAGTTCCGTGACATGCCAAAAATTAAAAGGAAGTGTTAGTGCACAATCCGTAAAGTTCCGTAACATTCCAGAAGGCAAAAAAGGGATGATTACGTAATCCGTAAGGTTCCGTAACATTACGGAAAGAAAACAAGTATCGTTACGAAATTTGTAAGTTTCCGTAACGTTACGGAAAAGAATCACCAAAAAAAGGGTAGGGGTGTATTTAGTAAAAATGGGGGTTCAAATAACAACCAGGCCCACTTGGGCCTTCTAGGATGTTCCTCCAGAAGGCGGTTGCTTCTGGAGGAAGAAACCTAGCTCGTCTGGGCGAGCTGAGCTCGCCTGGGCGAGCTGGGTGGCAAGCATCTCCTTCCTTTTCCTATAAATAGGGGAAGGAGGGAAGAACAAAAATGTTCAACCCTCCTGGTATCTGAGAATCACTTAAAGTTAGTGAGAAAAATTGTTTCCAAGAAGAAAATCCAAGCCGAGGCGCTTCCGTAACGTTTTCGTGGGTGATTTCGCGAAGATTTTCAACCGTTCTTCGTCATTCTTCGGTCTTCAACCGGTAAGTTCCCGAAATCGAACTTTTCAATTCATTCTATGTACCCTTAGTGGTCCTCATTTATTTTGCGTGCTTTTATTTTCATTTCATTTACTTTCCGTATCCCCTTTTGACGTGCTTTTGTCATTTACTTAAGTCATTTTCTCGCCTAATCAAAAAATAAAATAAATTTCCACCGATCATTTAAATTGTAACATCCGTTAATTTCTGTTAAAATGAAATCCGACCGTTCAGTCATGCCGTAACCACGTGGGAAACCAAAAAGAGGTAAAATAATAAGAAAAAAAATCAATCGGACGTTTTTTTTTTGGATTTTCCTTTCTTAATCGAATTGACTAAATAACCAAAGTGAAACTAAGGCTAAAATCAATTCATAAACCAAAATTTTTGTCATCGCCTAAAAAAGCCATTTTTAAAGGTCCAACGCCTTGAAATGGTTTTTTCCACCTTTATTGTTTAAACATAGATTTCTAAAAAAGCCTAAAATCAACACGTAACTTTATTACCTCTTTCAAAAATAAAGGGATCATTAATGGTCCGATGCCTTAATGTTTTCTCTCTTTTCAAAAGAATCGAAAGATTGTTTAATGGTCCAACGCCTTAAATGACCTTTCATTCAATAAAAACACATTTTGCAAAAAAAAAAGGGATAAAAGTAACTTAACCAAACACTTTGTTCTCAAAGAACTACGTAGGTCTGATTTCCTTATCACAATTGAGGAATACGTAGGAGCAAAGGGAGACACCCTTGTCGACCGCAAAAAGATAAAAATATAAAAAGTACAAAAAGAAATAAAGATGTAAAAGGGAACATAAAAATTGAAGTCATGTTTGCACATTCGATTAAAGGATGTCGTCCCTTGTGACGGACGTGTGGGGTGCTAATACCTTCCCTATGCGTAAATATAACTCCCGAACCTTTCACTTAAAATTTGTAGACCACGCCTTTTCTGTTTTTTTTGACGTTTTCCTCAAATAAACGTTGGTGGCGACTCCGCGCGTATTCCCTTCTTGGAAGACGCACCCGCGAGTCGCGCATCGCCCTCCCGCCGAAGGGTAGGTTGCGACACACATATAATGAACTTCTTGAGTGTTTTCTTCAATGGGAATACATTGGCCTGTTTCATGAGCCTCGCCACAGATGGTACAACCTGTAACCTGCAAAACAGAAGAATGTGTAGGTTGACCAATAGACAGTTTAGTGGGCAACTTACTGAGTGTTTCTGTTAAAATCTCAAGTTGCCTAGAAAGAAACTTATTCTGTGCCAATAATGCACATGTGATGATAGTTATAACAAGCTTTTCTTTGTGAGTTGATGAACTCTGTCGCGCAAAATGGCATGATCGCTGGCGGACATATTCTCAATTAGCTCAGTTGCCTCTTCAGGGGTCTTCAGCTTTATTTTTCCCCCTACTGAAGCATCTAGCAGTTGTTTGGTTTATGGTCTCAGCCCATCTATAAACATATTCAATTGAATTGGCTTAGAGAACCCATGGGTGGGAGTCTTTCTCAATAAACCTCTAAACCTCTCCAATGCTTCACTCCAGGACTCGTCAGGGAATTGATGAAATAAAGAGATTGCAACTTTCCTTTCCGTAGTCTTTGACTCTAGGAAATATTTTTTTAGAAACTTTTCAACAACTTCTTCCCAAGTTTTCAGACTGTTAACCTTAAATGAGTGGAGCCACCTTTTGGCATCTCCTGCCAAGGAAAAATGAAAATAGACTGAGTCTAATGGCTTCATCTGGCACGCCTGCAATCTTTACAAAGTTATAGATTTCAATGAATGCTGCCAAATATGCATAGGGGTCCTCTTTTGGTAATCCTTGGAATAAGTTCCCCTGTATTAAATGAATCAAAGAATGAGGGTAGTTTATGTTGTGAGCTTGGACTTCAGGACGTGCAATGCTGGTAAAGAATTGTGGCACTGAATTGCTTGAATAGTCCTGAAGGGTAACTCTTTACTGGTGTTCATCCGCCATGGAAACGACTTCTGGTAAATAGGTCTCGAAAAATGAGTTTTTTCCTCAAGAATGAATGCTACTGTCCTGTCTTGTAGTAATTTTCTTCTCCTCTCTGCTCTATTCCTTCTTAATGTAGCTTTAATTTCCAAGTCCAGAGGAACTAAATTGTCTGTGGGAGATTTATGCATATAAAAAACTAACAGAAACAACAGTTATCCAGTTCAAGAGGAAAACAAATATGAATCAAAAGTAAATATTGACAGTTTATCAAAGAATAAAGAATAGACACCTAGGAATGAACTAACTTTCTAAATAGAAAGAAGTTCCCCGACAACGGTGCCGAAAACTTGTTTGAACCCGGCAAGTTCACCGGATCGCGCAAGTAGTATAAAACGGTAAGAACCGAGTATCGAACTGTCGGGGAACTTGTGTTACCTAGTAAAGCTATATTCAGTGAATAGGTGTCTAGTATGAAAAGAGATGTGTCAACTATGCATAGGTATGTAAACTAACTATTAAAAGGAAAATCACGTGAGTAATGATGTGTAAAGACGAGTAGAAAACACATTGGTCTTCCTATTAGGTGCCTGATGTTAAAAGGATATTCTCTACTTAACAATGATCATGTGTTCTATGGTGTCTCCTGAAATGCTAAACCCCGATTCCTCATGATAGTCTAGCCTAGTCCTGATCAAGCATCATCCTCAGATTCCTCTTGTTGGACTAAACTTGACTAGAACCGCATTAAGACAACATACAAACAACTAGGTTACCGTACCCCAATCCCTCGTTATAATACGATAAACTAGCCCTGTCCTATCAAGTTCTAAGAATCAGACCAGTTTCCACTATTGAATAATTCTAACAAAGCATGCATCTACGTGATCAAGGCAGAAGCACATCGAAATGACGTACTGATAGCACAAAGAACACATAAAACATCATTAAATAGATATACAAGTATTTACATCAAGTACCTATAAGGAAGAACCAATAGAGGATTTAGCTCTCCATATCTGGGAAGCTTCCTTTACAACATAGAGAAGAGAAAAATGAAGGATTGAAGAAATACAAGTAGTGGGGATGTCTCCTCCACCTCTAGAACCTCACAATCACTCACAAACTCATCTCAAGCTCTCAGGATGGCTTCCTCTTCTCGCTCAGTTCTCTGCCAGTCTTCTCACAGCAGAAGCTCTCAAAACTCTCTAGAACTTGGACCTTTCTCTCTCTAGAAATCTCTAAACATGAAAAAACTTCGAGAATTGCCCAAACTCCCTCTTCATTTCTGATTTCAGGCCTAAATAGGTGGCCTTGTTGGTGCTTGCACGCTTAGCGCAACTCTGGATCGCTTAGCGCGCATTAGTGAATTCCAACTTAGCACGCGTCTTCTTGCTCAGCAGATGGACTCAAGCGGTGCGCTTAGCGGGATGGTCCCTCACTCAACGAACATGCATAACTCATCCTTTTTCCAGATTCTTCCTCGCGCTCAACCAAAGGGGTGGTGCGCTCAGGGAATGGCTAGCTAAGCTAGCAGATTGGCTTAGCGAGCGGATGAAAATCAGCACTTCACAAATTGGCCTAATTAACCTGAAATTGAGAGGAAATGATTATTAAATACACAAAATGGGAGTACTAACTATTTATTACCTATCTTTAACAAAAAGTAATTACAGCACTACAAAATAACCATAAATTGGAGGAGTTTGATACAATTTACACAGGTTTTATACACAAAAGTTAGTCGTATTCATCGACTAACAATGACGACTGCCAAGTGGCATTCAGAAGGATTAAGTGATGCCTCATGAACCCTCCTGTGCTTGTGCCACCGGTGCCCGGAAGACTCCTTATCATATATATGACTATGTTGGATGAGTCGATGGGGTGTATGTTGGGGCAACATGATGAACTACTCTTTTCTCAAAAGGACATGCTATGCCCTAGTGTGGGTAGCCCACCGTCTAAGGCAGTACATGCTGAACTACACCACTTGGTTGGTGTCCAAAATGGACCCAGTCAAGCAAATCTTTGAAAAACCTATTCTCACCGGACGGATCGCTCGGTGGCAGGTTCTGCTGTCAGAATTTGACATTGTTTATGTCCCTCAAAAGGCGATAAAGGGGAGTGCCTTGGCAGATTACCTGGCTCAACAGCCCATCAACGACTACCAACCTATGCATCCATAATTCTCGGATGAGGACATCATGACCTTGTTCGAGGAGGAAGTAGAGGATGAAGATATGGACAAATGGATTGTGTGGTTTGATGGCGCGTCTAACGCACTAGGCCATGGAGTTGGGGCAGTTTTGGTTACCCCTGACGATCAATGTATACCCTTCACGGCTAGGTTGGGTTTTGACTACACGAACAACATGGCTGAGTATAAGGCGTGCGCCCTTGGGATACAAGTGGCAATTGACTTCAAGGTCAAGTTGCTCAAGGTATATGGGGACTCAGCCTTGGTAATCCACCAGTTGAGCCTTGCCACTCTAGCATCCATGTTCCAACTGACCCCACACGGGGATTTGTTGTACATCGAATTAGATGTCACAACAAGCCTACACACTGTAGCTTAATAGAAGAAGAGCAAGACGATAAACCTTGGTACTTCGACATCAAACGGTACATCGAAGACAAGGAATACCCACGGGAGGCTGTTTGTCAATGAATACGACTAACTTTTGTGTATAAAACCTGTGTAAATTGTATCAAACTCCTCCAATTTATGGTTATTTTGTAGTGTTGTAATTACTTTTTGTTAAAGATAGGTAATAAATACTTAGTACTCCCATTTTGTGTGTTTAATAATCATTTCCTCTCAATTTCAGGTTAATTAGGCAAGTATGTGAAGCGCTTATTTTCATCCTCTCGCTAAGCCAATCTGCTGGCTTAGCGAGCCAACCACTGAGCGCAACACTCCTTGGTTAAGCGCGAGGAAGAATCTGGAAGAAGGATGAGCTATGCATGTTCGCTGAGTGAAGGGTCATCCCACTAAGCGCACCGCTTCAGTCCATCCGCTGAGCGAGAAAAGCACACGGTAAGCCGAAATCCACTAATGCGCGCTAAGCGGTTTAGAGTTGCGCTAAGCGTGCAAGCACAAACAAAGCCACCTATTTAAGCCTGAAATCAAATTTTGGAGAGGAGTTTGGGATTTTCCTTGAGCTTTTACATTTTTTAGAGATTTCTAGGGAGAGAGAGGTCCAAGTTCCGGGATTTTGGCCATTTTTCTCAAGGAGCTTCTGCATGTGAGAGATTCTAGAGAGTGAAGGGTCCGAATCCAGAGAGTTTTGAGAGATTTTGCTATGTGAAGACCTGCAGAGAACAGAGCTTGAAGAGGAAGTCGCCCTGAGAGCTTGAGATGAGTTTGTGAGTGATTTTGAGATTCTAGAGGTGGAGGAGACATCCTCACCGCTTGTATTTCTTCAATCCTTCATTTTTCTCTTCTCTTTGTTGTAATGGAAGCTTCCCAGTTATGGAGATCTAAATCCTCTGTTGGTTCTTCCTTGTAGGTACTTGATGTAAATACATGTATATATATTTAATGATGTTTTGTGTGTTCCCTGTGCTATTAGAACTTCATTCTAGCATGCCTTTGCCTTGACCACGTAGTTGCATGTGTTGTTAGGATCATTCAATAGTGGAAACTGGTATGATTCTTTGAACTTGATAGGACAGGGCTAGTTTATCGTATTATCACGAGGGATCGGGATACGATAACCTAGTTGTTTGTATGTTTGTCTTAATGTGGTTCTGGTCGAGTTTAGTCCAAGAAGAGGAATTTGAGGATGATGCTTGATCTGGATTTGGGCTAGACTATCATGAGGAATCGGGTTTTAGTATTTCAGGAGACACCATAGAACACATGAGCATTGTTAATTAGAGAATATCCTTTTAACATCAGGCACCTAATAGGAAGACCAACGTGTTGTCTACTTGTATTTACACATCATTACTCACAAGATTTTCCTTTTAATAGTTAGTTTACATACCTGTTCATAATCAACACATCTCTTTTCATACTAGACACCTATTCACTGAATATTGCTTTACCAAGTAACATAAGTTCCCCGAGAGTTCGATACTCGGTTCCTACTGTTTTATACTACTTGCGGGATCCGGTGCACTTGCCAGGTTCTAACAGAGGCCTCTGACAATGACAAGAGAACGTTACGAAGGTTGGCAGCCACCTTTTTCCTAAGTGGAAATATCCTGTACAAGAGGAACCATGATATGGTTTTGCTTCGATGTGTGGATGCCAGAGAGGCTGAGCAAATGCTAATAGAAGTGCATGAGGGTTCCTTTGGAACACATGCCAACGGACATGCCATGGCCCAGAAGATTCTAAGGGCAGGGTATTACTGGCTCACTATGGAAAATGATTGTTGCATCCATATGAGGAAGTGCCACAGGTGTCAGGCCTTCACCGATGATGTCAATGCTCCGCCCATACCTCTTAACGTCTTGGCAGCGCCTTAGCCGTTCTCTATGTGGGGTATAGATGTGATTGGAGCTATTGAGCCCAAAGCTTCGAATGGATATTGCTTCATTTTGGTCGCCATTGACTATTTCACCAAATGGGTCGAAGTGGCTTCATACGTCAGTGTGACAAGGAGTGTGGTGGTTAGGTTCATAAAGAAAGAGATAATTTACCGATATGGTTTTCCCAAGAAGATTATCATCGATAATGCCACCAATCTGAACAATAAAATGATGAAGGAAATGTGTGAGGATTTCAAGATCTAACATCACAATTCTACGCCTTATAGGCCCAAGATGAATGAGGCAGTTGAGGCTACTAATAAGAATATCAAGAAAATAGTTCAGAAGATGACCATGTCATACAATGATTGGCACGAGATGCTCCCCTTCACGCTTCATGGTTATCAAACCTCGGTGCGCATATTGACTGGGGATACCCCTTTCTCTTTGGTGTACAGGATGGAGGTTGTGCTTCCATTTGAAGTAGAGGTTCCTTCTTTAAGAATTCTATCCGAATTAGGGTTGGAGGAATCGGAATGGGCCTAAACTCGCTTTGATTAGTTGAATCTTATAGAAGCTAAGAGGTTGGCCACCATGAGCCATGGACGATTGTATTAAAGCTGAGTAAAGAACACTTTCGACAAGAAGGTGCGCCCGTGCAAGTTTAGTGAGGGAGATCTTGTCTTGAAGAAAGTATCAGAAGCTTAAAAGGACCACAAGGGGAAGTGGGCTCCGAATTATGAAGGACCTTTTGTTGTGAAGAAGTCATTTTCGGGAGAGGCATTGTTGCTTGCCAGCATGGATGATGAAGAATTTCCTTCGCCCGTGAATTCTGATATCGTCAAACGATATTATGCATAAACGCCTAGGGCGACTAGTGTAACATCCTGGAAATTTCTACCCGGAGTTTTTGGAAACGATGTATTTTGAATGATTATATATATATAAGTATTATTCAGTGTCTATGCCTATATGTTCTTGGTAGAAGTAGGAATAGTGGGGGCAAGATACGCGGGTTAGACTAATTAAGGAAGAGAAATCCATAACTGGGAGGTTATGGGTTAATTCTTAATTAATTAGTTTAAAAATCATCGTTTTGCGTGCAACTTAAAATTTAATGAAACCAACCTCTGAACCACGCTCGGGGTTTTATTCTGAGCGTTTTGATATATATATTGATTACTTTCGAAAACTGGCCCCGACGAACGCAGAGAAACGCGAGAAACTGGAATCAGAGAAACGGCACGCAAATAGAGGCAAGATTTTAGCGTTTCAAAGGTCAGATTTTTCTCACTTTTGTGGCTGAGTGTGGGTCATAGTAAAAAGGGAAAGTGGGCCCTTTTGGCTCCACTCAAATAGGGACATGTGGCAGAGCTTGAATAAAATAATGGAAAAAGGGAAAACCCTTTTTATTTAAGACCAAAAAGCTTTTCTCTCTCCTCACTCAGCAAAACAGAAAATTTCAGACAGCTCTCTCTCTCTCCCTCACGTTGCCTTTCTTTCTCCCTCATTCTCCATTGAAGCTCCACACAAAGCTCCAACCTTTGGTGCTCATTTCTGCTCCAAATCGCGAAAGGAGGGCACTTTTGGAGTCGTGAAGTGCGTGGCTACGAGTGGGA
Source organism: Glycine soja (assembly GCF_004193775.1). Taxonomy (NCBI): domain Eukaryota; kingdom Viridiplantae; phylum Streptophyta; class Magnoliopsida; order Fabales; family Fabaceae; genus Glycine; species Glycine soja. Next base: position 25,661,718 of record NC_041019.1, read on the forward strand.
CTTCGAAATTTCAGGTTTGGGTGGACTTCTTTCTCTCTTAAATTTCGTGGGTATGGGGTTTTGGAAGATATGATGGGTAGTCTTGCTAGGTTTCTGCTGTGTGATGATTATTTGTGAAGACATTTGTTGAAAGCTTGTTGAAATTGCCATGTTTGAATGAGTTAAACATACCCATTCTGTTTTAGGGTTTTTGTGATGATGTTGGTGATGTTTACATGCTGAAATTGCTGATGGAAAACTGTTAGAGATGAAGGGTAGAACTAACCTAGGGTTAGAAAGTGAGAATGTGATGTTATGAGTGGAAAAAGAGTGAGGCTTTGAGAGTTGGAAGGCTAAGTCTGAATTCTGTGGTAAATGGAGGTTAAAGTGAGTTAATACTAGCTTGAAATGTCATTTAGGACTTGGGAGAAAGCTTGGACTGTGCTAGAGAGAAAAACAAATGATCAAAGTGAATAAAGAGCCATTTCTAGGGCAAAATTGGGTGTGGAGGAGTCAAATTTTGATTCGGTGGAATTTTAGGTGTAAATTCAGTTTGAGCAAGTTTCGATTGATGTTATGGACTTGTGTGAGGTGAGAGTTTGCTTCAAATTTACCTCATTCTAAATTTCACTTTTCAAACCTAGAAAACCCATTGAATTGAGGGGTTTTGGACACCTAGATTCTATGTTGCTGTGTTTTGAAGCTTGACTTTGGGTTAGACATGATTGATACATGATTTGGGACTTGTAGGATTTGATTTGGGCAAGATTGGATGAGGGGAAGTGTGGTTTTCGAAATCTGCACTTTGTGCAGATTTTTGCTGTGAAATTGTGCAGCAGAATTTTGCACAAGTGCAGAAAAATGCTTGTGTGTGATTGGCTGTGGAAAGAGTAGTGCAGAATGAGTTCTGGATGTTTGCTAGTAGATCCCAACGGTCGAAATGTAGGATTATGCACTATAGACTTCCAGTTAAATTTTGGAGTCGATCCAACGGTTAACGAATTGGATCGAAGGAATTGTTACTGGGGTCTTTAAGTGAGAAAAGCTGTGATTTTGGTTAGTGTGTTGAGCAGAGTTTTTCTGCCTTTGCCCTGTTTTGCTTGGCTGTGATAGCTTGTGCTGTTTAAATGTTGTTTTGCTTGGATGTTGTGGAAGCTTGGGAGGATTGATGGGGACCCGGTATTGAGAGAAACGAGGATATGGGCTACGTGGGAGTACGTGAGCTCAGTTGGAGGTGGGCAACAAGGGATGGTGGGTTTATGCGCGCATTGTGGATGTGGAAAACTTGTTGTGCACCATCGACCGACCGCCACCTAGTACCACATGTGATGGGTACCCCATAATCCTACAAGCCTGAGATGAGGAAGTGTTGAAGGGTGAAACTTCCTGCTTTTATTGTTGACCACAGAGTGGTACCTGGAGATATGTCGCGGGGGTCAGGAGACCTTGGGGACGTCAGGTGGGGTGCTATTGCCCAAAACCAAGCTTGACCAATCCCGACCCAACCCGGGCATAGTCGGTCAGTGAGAACCTGTGATGTACCTAAACAGGCGAGCTCCTGGCAGTCAACAGATAAAAGGAACAAAGACCACAAAGCAAGGAGGCTTCTGGTGGTTGGCCATCTGTGAAACTTGATTGATATGTGAGATATGGTCTCTGGTAATCGATTACCAAGGTGGGTAATCGATTACAAGGCTTAAAAATGAAGACAGGAGACTAAGATGGTCTTTGGTAATCGATTACCACGGGGTGTAATCGATTACCAGGCTTGAAAACGAGGTCAGGAAGCTAAGGAAGCCTCTGGTAATCGATTACCAAGGGGTGTAATCGATTACCAGGCTTAAAAAGGGAACTGGGAGATGGTGGAAGCCTCTGGTAATCGATTACCAGCCTGTGTAATCGATTACACAGAGGAATGGGTCACTGGTAATCGATTACCAGGCATGTGTAATCGATTACACAGTGCATTATTGCATATTTCATGTTCTGAGGCTGTGTAATTCAAGTTTAGCCTCTAGTAATCGATTACCAAGGCTGTGTAATCGATTACCAGAGATGAAAAGCCTTAAAATACCCCTTTTAATTGCATGTAGTGGTTATGAGATGCATTGTGTGGCGGCATAGGTAGATTCTTGTGAAAGAGTCTACCCTTTTCTTTTCTTTCTTGTAGATCGTGATGGCGGCGCAGCTAATCCGTGATCGAGTAGAGATGGAGTGCCTAGAGGGAGCTTGGGAGACCCTCGAAGGCAACACGAGGTGCCGATTTCGGGGCACCATTCGATTCACGGCCACTTCTTTGGTGCATCCAGATGAACCTGCACGGACGCTTCAGCGCACGGTGGAGTGGATACTACCCACGCCTACACCCTATCGTCTAGTGGAGCCCGTCCAAGTGATCGAGGTAACGTCATCCGAGGAAGACCCTCAGGAGGATCCCGAGGAGCTACCTCCTGAGCCTGCTGTGGATGCTCTTGACTTTCTAGAGGGCGATGAGGACCCACTTCTTGAGGTGGATTCTCCCGAGGAAGTCATGTCGGCATCTGAGGCAGACTCTACGGAGGATAGTGGCCCGGGGGAGATGGCGATCAGCGGAGGCTCTTCATCATAGTGGACAGCTCTTCGGATTAGTTTTGTATACTTTTTGAGGGTGGGTGTATCTAGGACTGACTGTTAGGTTTACTCTTTTGCTTTTGTATGGGTAGATCCGATGTATAGGAATTTGATGATTGTATACTTGTGGCTGAAGCCACCACTATGGACACCTTTGCTCTGGATGACACTATATATTTTGTAAAACTCCCATATTTTGGACAGCTTTAAATGATGAATGCATTTGTGATCAATCTTGTTATTTGAAAAGAAAGCATTAGCAACTTTATTTGCAAAAGAGTTTATCGACTGTATTTTATCCTTTTATTTTCACGTGACGACCTAAAGTAATGGCTGGTATATTCTTCCTTTTGAAACAGCAAAATAATTCAGAGAATTATGAGCGGTAAGAAAGAAATGACTCCAAATAGAGTTGTGAACTGGCCATTCAGGACTCTATAGTGAGGATTTTCCTTCTAAACCTAGTTATGGTGAAAAGAGAAAGAAATGAAAAAGAAAAAGAAGAAAAAAAAATTAACATGGTTTTTGTTATTTAAATTATTACTATTAAACCAGTCATTAACTTAGGGACGCCACAACTAGAAGGTTCAATACATGATTGTTCTCCAAGGACTCATTGGGATCTCTAAAGTCTTAAAATCCTTTGTAAACCATGGTCGCAACAATTAATAAATGTGGATTAAAGATTTGCATCGTAAACTCCTGTGTTGTGTCTTTTACTTCTTAAGAACATACACTCTCGATCTTGCCCACTGAATCCTGATGCAAGCTCCATTGGAGCTTGTAGGCCTAGGATCTTCTTCATCAATGGACTCCTTTGCTTCTTGGAAGATGAATGGCAGCGGAATGGAGAAAGGAAGAGAGAGAGGAGACGCCACTTCAAGGAGAAGATGAGTCTAGAAGAAGCTCACCACCATAGGAGGCCATGGATAAGAGCTTGGAGGAAGAAGGAGATGAATGAAGGGAGAGGGAGAGAAGAGCACGAAATTTTGTGCTCTAAAAGAGCTTTGAAATCTGAAGTTAATATTCAAATGATCAAAGTTGAAAAAAATGCACACACATGACCTCTATTTATAGCCTAAGTGTCACACAAAATTGGAGGGAAATTCAAATTTCACTTGAATTTGAAATTGAATTTGTGGAGCCAAACTTTGGAGCCAAAATTTCACTAATTATGATTAGTGAATTTTAGTTATGGTTCAGCCCACTAATCCAAGATCAATTCCAAGATTCTCCACTAAGTGTGCTTAGGTGTCATGAGGCATGAAAAGCATGAAGGACATGCACAAAGTGTGACTATATGATGTGGCAATGGGGTGTAGTAAGCAAATGCTCACCTCCCCCTCTAAAATTTAATTGGATTGGGCTTCTACCAATTCAATTAAATTTATTTCCAACCACACACATCAAATATCCACTTAGTGCATGTGAAATTACAAAACTACCCCTAATAGAAAAACTAGTCTAGGTGCCCTAAAATACAAGGGCTGAAAAATCCTATATTTCTAGGGTACCCTACCTACATTATGGAGACCTAAATACAAGGCCCAAAAATAATGAAACCTTAATCTAATATTTACAAAGATAAGTGGGCTCGTACTTAGCCCATGGGCCCTTAATCTACCCTAAGGCTCATAAGAACCCTAGGGCCTTCTCTTGCATCTCTGACCCAATCTACTTGGAGTTTTCTATCCAATGCCCTTGCAGGGTAGGATTGCATCAAATCCGGAGCCATTTGGCCTGATCAATGGGGTGCCGTAAGCGTTTAAGTAAAACTGAACAAGATAACGCTTGTTTAATTGTTGCACTTAAACATCCAAATCATAAGCATGCATGCATTCACATCTTGTCATCCTGTGAATTTGAGGATTAATAAAGAGTCATTTTGAGTGATGGTCAATACCACACCAAAATTGAGACAAGGGTAAGTGAAAGGTAATGCAGACATTTTGTGGTGTTGTTTCACATTTTGTTGCATGATGCCATTTCCTTTGCTCAAAGCTTAGGGGCAAGTATGAGCAGGTGCTAGGCCCATTTCCTTTCTCGAATTATATTTGAATTCACCTAAGTTTATTTGCAACCATAGGATTTTAGAAAATATATGCCTAACAAGGAATAATCCAATTTTTGCAAAGGGGTTTTGAAAAAAAAATAAAAAAATTAAAATTGGCTTTCCTGGGTGAGTTGAGCTCACCTGGGCGAGCGTGTTTGATGCAAAAGTTAAAAGAGGGGCGGGGGGGGGGGGGTGAAGCCATTCTTCACCCCGTTTCTTCCCCAACCTTACGGGAGCTCGAATCCAGCAGCCCCCAAGCCCTCATTGTGCGTTTTTTCTTTCATTCTTTGCATTTTTGTTCATCTCCTACAAGCAAGTACCATCTCCCTTTGAATTTTGGCTTTCCATTGTGATATTTTGGTGCTCTAGTTGTCTATTTTTGCAAATTTTGTGAGACAATTTATGTGTGAATCCATGCTTTGTTTGCTTGATTTAGGGGATGTAAGGGATGGCCATAGGCCTACCTTGGATTCTAGTATGAATTGGCATGTCATATTGTTCCCGTTCCTCACTTTTTCATGCTTGAACATGCGCCCACTAACCGTTCGGTGAAATGCCTGAATGACCTTTGCATGTCATATTGTGAAGTTTGAATTGTGGAATGAATTTGTGCATGTATGGCTGTCATTTGGAAGGTGTGGGCAGCTTAAGTTGTTAGAATAAAATGCCAAAAGCATTACTTTGGCATAGGAATCTAAGTTTTGTCTTGGATGCAAAAATGCATGAATTGCATGAATATGGGAGCATGATTGTTTGGATTTTAGACTAATATACGGACTGGCTACACTATGATAGGCACCTTGCGTCTAGGTAGCTAAAATGCTTTTAAAAAAAATGTATGTAATAAAATAATACATGCACCAATGTATGATTTTTTTCTAATTACACGTTGACACTTGCATTTGGTGGAAATAAATATGCACCATTCAAGTTTGTTTGGCTTTTGTTGTGTTTGAGATAAATGAAATGATGATTGGTATTTCATGCAACTAACTTTGTGAATGTGTCCTCGTAGGAAATGGCTCCAAAGAAGCTTCCAGCTAAGAGGGCAAGGAAAGATGCCGCTGGAGAAGGTTCCAGTATGGCCCCACAAGTGGATGTGAAGTTTGACGGACATCGGTTCCGAAGTGAGGAACACCAACACCATTTTGAGGCAATTAAAGGTTGGTCGTTCCTCAAGGAGAGGCAGGTCCAGTTGAGGGAATGAGAGTATGCCGAATTCTAGGAGGAAATTGCCAGGAGGCAGTGGACTCAACATGCGGCACCCATGGCTAAGTATGATCCATAACTCGTCATGGAGTTCTACGCCAATACATGGCCCACAGAGGAGGGAGTCAGAGACAAGCGCTCCTGGGTGCGGGGCCAATGGATCCCCTTTGATGAGGATGCCATTAATCGGTTCCTGGGGCATCCGTTGGTCCTGGAGGAGGGCGCCAACACTATGAATTCAGACAGAGGAGGAGCCAGGCCTTGGGGTTCGATGAGGAGGCCACCAGTCAACAACTGTGTGTTTGTTAGTTGCTATTTATGAGTAGTTTTATATTGAATATTTGTAAGGAAATAGCGCGTTACCTCCAATTTATGGTTGTTTTTGTAGGAATTGTACATATTTTTCTGTTTAGTGTGATTTTATAGAGTAGATACTCCCATATTGTGAATTAATGTTGAATCCAACTCAGTTTCAGGCCAAAGGATAAAAGGTTCAAGTAGCTGATGACTCGCTCAGCGAGGCAGATCCACTTAGTGAGTGGCATCTGCTTAGTGAGGCATATAACTCGTTTAGCGGGTTGGGAAACCCTAGAAGAGGATCAGTTAGAGATGTGCTCGCCCAGCGTGCAACCAGCCCGCCCAGCGAGGTCGTTGTCTCTTCTCGCGCTTAGCGCACCCAGTCTCGCTAAGCCAATCTCGCTAAGCGAGCCTTTGGAAGTTGAAAGGTCCAAGAACCTTTAAAATACTGAAGTTTGTGGAAATATGGGAGTCTTTTGGAGAGTTAGAAAGACCACACCAGAGGAAGCTAAGAAGACAGAAAGGAAGCAGCTGAGAAAGCTTAGGTTAGAAGGAGTGAAGTCTAGGGTTTAAAGGTTGTAGGAGACATCCTCAACCATCCTTTGCCATTTTCTTTCACTCAAAGCTATTCCTTCCTTGTATTAAGAGTTTGCATTACTTATAATGCAAGACTAAGCCTCTTGGTTGGGGAGTTCTGCTGAAACCTTGATGTAACACTCTTTCACTATCTATTTAATGTTATTTTTATGTGTTCATTGCTTCTATCTATGCTTATTTTACATGCTTGTGGCTTGATCACCCATTTGTATGTATAGTTAGGATTTTAGCATTGGGAAATGCTTTAAAGCCTTAGAACTTGGTAGAGCAAGCTAGAAATCTGTATGTCTAGGAATGGAGTGCAGTCATCTAGTCTATTTTATGTTGTAGACTTAATGCAACTCTTTTAGACTAAGTTTGTTGAGGGATCAAGGACGAAGATTAAAGAGAGTAAGGCTCATTCACTAGAGGAATCTTGGTTTGAGTAATTTCTCAGCATAAGAACACTAGGATAACGTTAAATAGAGAAAAATACATTTTAACATCAAGAGAAATTCAGTAGAACGACCCAACGCTTCTTACTTGATAGTTTTCACTTCCAAAATTCTAGATATTTAGGTTATATTCAAATAGACTTTAGTACATAATTCAACTTGATAATTACTTTGCTTTTAATCCATTCAGATGTTTGCATACTGGATGTACAGTGTTTGAGTGAAACAAATTCCCTAAGGATACGATACTCGGTCTTACCGTTTTATACTACTTGAGCGAATCGGTACACTTGCCGACCACACACGAACAAATTTTTGACGCCGTTGCTGGGGAATTTCTTTCCACTTAGATAGTATAGTTCAGTTTGGAAACATTTATTCTTTATTCTTTGAGTAATTTTGTGAATAGGTAGTTAGAATTCAATTTTCCCTTGACTTGGTTGACTGTTGCTCTGTTTAGTGCTTCTTGTATGCGAGGTAATTCTTCAACATGGAATTTAGCTCCACTAGATTTGGAGATTGAAGCTACTTGCAGGAGAAACAATGTAGAAAGGAGGAGAAAAGCTTTGCAAGAGTGGACAACACAACCAAGTTCGGAGGGAGCTCATTCGTTTGAATCATCTTCAGCATTTCCAACAAACTTGAAGGAATCCGAAGTTGGTGCGTGTGAAGCACACATTATGGCGGAAGATCAACCACAGAGGGTTACTCTTGAGGACTACTCCAGCTCTATTGTGCCGTAATTTTTCACAAGCATTGTGCGACCGGAAGTCCAAGCTCATAACATCACATATCCCCATTCCTTGATTCACCTGATTCAAGGAAATCTGTTTCATGGTTTGCCTAATGAAGACCCTTAGGCACACCTTGCAACATATATAGAAATCTATGATACAGTGAAAATTACAGGGGTGCCTGGTGTTGGAAGATGCAGTGAGACTTAGCTTGTTTTCATTTTCTTTGGCTGGAGAAGCCAAGAAGTGGCTGCACTCTTTCAAGGGAAACAACTTAAAGACATGGGAAGAAGTAGTAGAGAAATTTTTGAAGAAATACTTCCCAAAATAAAAAACAGCTAAAGGCAAGGCTGCTATTTCCTCATTCCATTAGTTTCGAGATGAACACTTGAGTGAAGCGCTTGAAAGATTCCATAGTTTGCTGCAGAAGACACCAAATCATGGATTCTCCGAGCCTATTCAGCTGAACATTTTCATTGATGGCTTGAGACCGCAGTCCAAGCAATTGTTAGACGCTTCTGCTGGAGGAAAGATAAAATTAAAGACTCCTGAAGAAGCAATGGAACTTATTGAGAATATGGCTGCTAATGATCATGCTATTTTGCATGATAGAACTCATGTTCCCACCAAAAGAAGCCTGTTAGAGCTTTCTTCACAAGATGCAATAGTTATGCAGGTTGGAGGTTGCAGCATATATGGAGGAGCGCGCATGAATCTGGCTGTTGAATACCCCTAGATGATGCTACAAAGGAAGTGAATTATATAGGGAATCAAAACAAATAAGGATTCCATGTAGGTGGTTTTCCAGGTTACCAGCAAGGTGCAAATTTTAATCAAAATCAGGGGCAAGGATGGAGGTCACATCTAGGAAATCAATTCAATAAAGACCAAGGAGGACCATCCAACAGACCTCAGAATCAAGGGCCTAGCTTGCATGAAAGGACCGTTAAGCTGGAAGAGACTTTGGCTCAGTTCATGCAAGTTTCAATGTCCAACCATAAGAGCATTGAGTCAGCCATTAAGAACCTGGAGATTCAAGTGGGACACCTAGCTAAGCAAATAGTGGAGAATTCTTCTAGAGGTTTTGGAGCTAATACAGAGAAAAATCCCAAGGAAGAATGCAAGGCTGTCATGACTAGAAGCAAGAAGGAGACCATGATGGAGATGAAAGTAGGACTAGTGATGAGAAGGAGTTAGAAGCTGAGAGAGAAAAAAAATGAGGGAGAAAAAAATAAATGATGAGGAGGAAGAAAAAAATGAAAAAAGAGAGAAAATGAGGAAGAGAAAAAGACAAAGAGTGAGGTTGCCAAAGAAAAGAAGAAAGAGGTTGTTCCATGTACAGGGAAGGAAGCACCATATCCATTGGTGCCGTCTAAGAAGGACAAGGAACGACACTTCGCTCATTTCCTTGATATATTTAAGAAATTAGAGATAACTATTCCATTTGGAAAAGCCTTGCAACAGATGCCACTCTACTCCAAATTTCTTAATGATCTGCTGACCAAGAAGGGAAAATATATTCACAGTGATGATATTATGGTGGAGGGAAATTGCAGTGCTGTTATTCAGAGGATCCTTCCACTAAAATACAAGGATCCAGGGAGTGTCACAATCCCTTGCTCAATTGGTGTTGTGTCAGATGGAAAAGCCCTTATTGACTTAGGAGCTAGCATTAATTTAATGCCTCTATCCATGTGCAGAAGGATTGGAGAGCTAGAAATCATGCCTACAAGAACGACATTGCGGCTAGCAGATCGATCAATCATAAGGCCATATGGTGTAGTGGAAGACGTGTTGGTCAAAGTGCATCAATTTACTTTCCTTGCAGATTTTGTGATAATGGACATTGAAGAAGACACTGGAATCCCGTTGATTTTAGGTCGTCCCTTCATGTTAACAGCCAACTGTGTGGTTGATATGGGGAAAGGTAATTTGGAAATGAGTGTGGATGACCAAATGGTGAGATTTGATTTGTTTGATGCAGTAAAGCACTCAATTGACTGGAATGTCTATTCCAAGATGGATGAGATTGAGAATGAGATAGCTCAGATGGCCAGAGCTAAGATTTCACAGGACCCTTAGAGGTAACACACGTCCAGCTAGTGACGTTAAGGAAGTAATCACTGGGAGGCAACCCAGCTTTTTCTTTAATTTCTCAATTGTTATTTTTTGTTTATCATTGCATATAGTCAGGTTGCAACTAATTTGAGATTGCTAAAGTAAAACATCAACATGTTTTTTGTATGATAAAGGGCTTGGCAAAAAGCTTCTCTGAAGCAATGGATGAGGAAAGAACTTAGAAAATTTTTTCAGTCACCCACTCGCTTAGCGCGCCTCATGCGCTAAGCGAGACATACCTCATGCACTGAGCAAGTAGAATCTCTCACTAAGCGCGCCAACCTCTACCCATTGGCTAAAGGGGTCTCGCTAAGCGAGCCAATTGCGCTAAGCCCAAAAATCTCTCTGGAATTGCATTTAATGGAATAGGGCTAAGCAAGCCAGCTTACTAAGCATGCCATAGAGTCTCGCTAAGTGTAAATCACTCTCTGCCTGAACCTCCATGTCAATTAGGCTAAGTAGGTCATACTCGCTAAGCCTAAAACTCTCTCTAGAATGGCATAGCGCTAAGCAAGCCTATCTCGCTAAGTGTGACCCCACTACTGCATCTTGAGGAATTTAATCCGCTAAACTAGCCATGTCCCGCTTAGCGGAAGTTGCAGACCAATCAGAGCTGCATAACTTAGGTGAGTGCTTGCTTAGCGAGTCACTCGTGCTAAGTGAGCCATTTGAAACTGCCAAAAATAAAACATAACTGCCTTAGGTAGTTACTTTTGCACTATCATATAACCTCCTTACTCTTACTGCATGCAATCAGTGGCATTTTTGCATTGTACTCATAATCCATTTCTGCACCTTGCCTTCATTTTGCTCACTTTTCTCTGCCATCCAAGTAAGTGCTCTACTCCATTGTCATTTTAATTTCATTTTTGAAACCTAAGGTAGAAGACACTTTACTTTCTCTGTGATTTTTTATTCTGTGTTGTTGTTGCTGTTGAGTAGCTAGTTGTTTAATTGTATATTATTAGGGCTTTAGTTTAGCGTATAATGTAGGTTTATTGAAGGGTTTTGCTTAGATTTCCTATGCCTGAAAGTGACCAGGGAGTTGAGGCTTCGAAGCCCCAATTTTTTCTGGAAATTTTGATGTACTCGCTAAGCAAGTTCGTCCATTTTGGATGAATTTCTGGGTTTTCAGATGAACTCGCTAAGCGGGCCCTGTGCTGCTAAGCGCGTTCATCATTTTTGTTTATATTTATGCATATATGTATGAACTTGCTAAGCCACTACACTACGGATTAGAGAGCATTTGAATCTCAAGTTTTAATTTCAGAGTTCGTATAAACTTGCTAAGCCGACATGCTGTGCTTAGCGAGTCAATTTAGTTAGGTCTGAGTCATAGAGGCTGTTGGTATTCTGCTCATACGCTAAGTGAGCCATGCTCGCTAAGCCACCATGCCTTTCATGTCTGAATAAGCCTGGGCTAAGCGAGTTTGTCTCGCTAAGCCCAAGGAAATTTTGTTTTGCTGAATTTTGTTCATGCACTAAACGAGTCATTCTCGCTAAGCGCAATTAGCCCCCTGTCAAAAAATAAGGCTTAGCGAGCCATGCTTGCTTAGCCATTGTGTTGTTTCAGCTAAGCGAGGGTGTCTCGCTTAGCCAAAGTCCTTATTTTTCTGTAGTCGCGCTAAGCGCGCCTGGCACGCTAAGCGCGCCTGGCACGCTAAGCGCGCCTGGCACGCTAAGCGTATCATGTTATTTTATGAAGGAGCGCTAAGCGAGTTTGTCTCGCTAAGCGCTTAGTCCTTTTTCCTATTTTATTTTTCTATTTTCAATCTTGAATAAAACCTGTCTAATTTTCTTTCCTATGATTCTTCTGATGTAGATGGCCTCCCGAAAGAGGAAATCATCCACATCCCGACCTCAGGAACCCTATGACACGATGCGATTCATCTCCGAGGTCACTTGGGAGAGGTACGAGCAGAAAGTACATTCCAGGAATATCCTCCCTGAGAGGAATATGGATTTGTACGTTACGTAATATGACGAGTTCCAAAAGGAGCTCGAGAGGAGGCAATGGCATAAAGCCTTGACTAGGCAGCCTGATGGTCGCATTGATGTGACCCCGGTCAAGGAATTTTATGTTAACTTGTTCGATCCAGAAGATAAGTCCCCCAGGTAGGTCAGAGTGAGGGGCAAGCTTATAAAGTTTGATGCTAAGACCCTCAATGCATTCTTGGAGACCCCGGTGGTTCTGGAGCAAGGGGAGCGATACTCAGCCTACTCTAGGTTCTGCCGCATGCACCCAAACCTTCAAGAGCTCGCCGCCAGAATATGTATCCCAAGGCGCGGTTTTGTTCTGAATGCTGAAGGAGCGCCCTGGAAGCTCCTGAGGAAGGATCTCACTACATTGGCGCGGACCTGGAGCATCTTGTCCTACTCCAACCTCGCCCCCACCTCTCATACGTCTGTTCTTAATATGGACAGGGCGAGGTTAGTGTATGGATTGGTGATGAAGATGGACATGAACTTGGGCTCCATCATCTCAGGCCAGATTTCTCAGATGACCCATTCCAACTCCTCCAGGCTTGGCTTCCCTGCACTGATTACCGCCTTATGCATCGACAGAGGAGTAGTCCCAGATTCATTGACTTTCGAGTCCCTGAGCCCTACTATTAATTTGGCATATATTAGAAAGAACTCCTAGAACCTGAATGATCCCACGATCACCTTTCCGGGGACCCGCAAGACTAGGGCTCGGGGACCCTCTGATGCTTCCACTTCTAACACCCCTGCTACTGCTCCAGCTTCTATTTCTACACTAGCACCACCACCAACTTTTGTTCCTGCACCTCCACATATCACAACACCCTCCGGCCCCTCCACTCAGAGCTCAGACGTCTTGGTGTCGATGCTGCACAGCCTTCACCATGGCTTATGCTTGGTGATGCAGAGTATTCACAATTTGGCTCAACATCGGCCCATCATCAGCATGGAGGATTTCATGGCCCAAGTGGCCTGACCAGGAGTCTAGCCTTCTCCTATCGGGGAAGATGAGGCTCCTACACCCCAGGAGCCATAGCCGGAGCCAGAGGCGACACCTGAAGACACACTGGAGGAGACTCCAGAGGTTGCGCCTACTTCACGCCTTTGGAGGCCACTAAGGAGGGAGACGGCGCTGCAGACACCAATTATGCCACAGACATGGCAGCAGGGTAGAGCACCTGGGACACTTGTCCCACATCAGCTCAGGATATTCCAACGCCAGCTCAGGAGGCCCCTTCCACACCTCAGGATGACCCAGCACTGACACAGGAGGATTGATGACAGGACACTTATTTATTTTCTGCTATTTGGATACAATTTTTAGTTTAGTTTTACTTACTTAGCATAATTTTTGTAGGAATTGTACATATTTTTCAAGTAGCGCATTACCTCCAATTTATGGTTCTTTTTGTAGGAATTGTACATATTTTTCAAGTAGCTGATGACTCGCTCAGCGAGGCAGACCCGCTTAGCGAGGCATATAACTCACTTAGCGGGTTGGGAAACCCTAGAAGAGGATCAGTCAGAGATGTGCTGGCCCAATGTGCAGCTAGCCCGCCCATCGAGGTCGTTGTCTCTTCTTGCGCTAAGCGCGCCCAGTCTCGCTAAGTCAAAATTCTCTTAGTCTCGATTAGCGAGCTAGTCTCGCTAAGCGAGCCTTCGAAAGGTGAAAGGTCCAAGAGCCTGTAAAATACTGAAGTTGGCGGAAATAAAGGAGTCTTTTGGAGAGTTAGAAAGAGCACACCAGAGGAAGTTGAGAAGACAGAAAGGAAGCAGCTGAGAAAGCTTAGGTTAGAAGGAGTGAAGTCTAAGGTTTAGAGGTTGTAGGAGACATCCTCAACCATCCTTTTCCATTTTCTTTCACTCAAAGTTATTCCTTCCTTGTATTGAGAGATTGCATTACTTGTAATGGAAGGCTAAGCCTCTTGGTTGGGGAGTTCTGCTGAAACCTTGATGTAACACTCTTTCACTATTTATTTAATGTTTTTTTATGTGTTCATTGCTTCTATCTATGCTTATTTTACATGCTTGTGGCTTGATCACCCATTTGTATGTATAGTTAGGATTTTTAGCATTGGGAAATGCTTTAAAGCCTTAGAACTTGGTAGAGCAAGCTAGAAATTTGTATGTCTAGGAATGGAGTGCAGTGATCTAGTCCATTATATGTTGTAGACTTAATGCAACTCTTGTAGACCAAGTTTGTTGAGGGATCAAGGACGAAGTTTAAAGAGAGTTAGGCTTATTCACTAGAGGAATCTTGGTTTGAGTAATTTCTCAGCATAAGAACACTAGGATAACTTTAAATAGAATAATACATTTTGACATCAAGAGAAATTTAGTAGAACGACCCAACACTTTTTACTTGATAGTTTTCACTTCCAAAATTCTAGATATTTAGTTTATATTCAAATAGAATTTAGTACAAAATTCAACTTGATAATTACTTTGCAAATGTTTGCATACTGGATGTACAATGTCTGAGTGAAACAAATTCCCTGAGGATACGATACTCGGTCTTACCATTTTATACTACTTGAACGAATCGGTACACTTGCTGACCACACACGAACAGAGTTCCAGGGTAGGACTTTGCCCGAAGCGTGGCAGGGAGATGGGTGCGGATCATGCCCACTAGCATGACCACCCTGACACAGATTCCGACCTCCCCATACTCAAGTGCCAGCTGGTCTATGCCATCTTGACCCAGGTGAGTGTTCATGTGGCCTAGTGAATCTCAGATGCCATATATCAATTTGCAAGGATCACACCTCCTTGACACCCAGTGGACCCGGAGAAGTCCAACAGAGCCCTGGGGTTTCTGGCTTTGATCACGGGCCTCTGCCAGTTCTATAGGGTACCGGTTACTCCCACTAAGCTTATCTGGCCTCCTATTATCCAAGCCTTCATAGAAAAATATTGCGTGCCAAAGCAGGTACAACAGGAGGGTCAGGCACAATAGTAGCAAGAGGAGGATCCGCAGCAGCCAGCTGCGGATGGACCGCTACCACCTCTACGACAGCCACCATCTCTGGAGTCCATCTTTGCTCACCTGCAAAGGATAGAGCTCCAAATGCATGCATATATGCAACATGTAACCGAATAGCAAACGGATAATCATAGGGGTTTGGTTCAGCTGATAGAGAGCTTCTACCGGTACACCTTGCATCAGTAGAGCCAAGACCCCAACCCTTTCCCTTGGCCTACCCCTGAGCAGTTCAGGGCCATAGTTGCATGGCCTGGAGATAGGCTCAATTTTCAGACAGGGGCAGGACCCGCAAGGACCCCCGGAGATGGAGATGGAGCACAGGGTGATGATGACATGGCTGATGTGATGGACTTCTTCCTTTGATGAGGCAGAGTTGCTTGGCCAGGATTGCCTAAAAACTGTGATTTTGTCTTTATTTTGTTGTTATCACTTTCAGTTTTTATTTGTTATCTCATTATGATAGACCTGGACTTTATGTTATCACTTTCAGTTTTTTTTTATCTCATTGTGATAGAACTAAACTTTATGTTATCGCTTTTAGTTTTTATTTGTTATCTCATTGTGATAGAACAAAACTTTATGTTATCGCTCTTAGTTTTTGTTATCTCGTTGTGATGAACTTTACTGCTTCTAGCATATTGTCGTACTATTGCATTGTCAAGGTTTGTCTGAATCAAGAAAACTAAGCAAAAAAAAGGGGTCTTGTGTATTAGTTTCTTTTCATTAACACGCGTTTTGTTCCTTTGATAAAGTGTAATCTCGGGTAACAACTTTTCCTGGGTTACAAACCTTTCCTATAAAAAACTAAAAAAGGAGAGGCTAAGAAAAAAAACAAAAAAAAACAACACACTTTCGAAAAAAAGGGAGAGATGATCGCCAGTTTTCGATGGAAAATCTGGATCAAAACACAAAGGTTTTTGAAAAAAAAGAAATGTGCACCTAGAGGGTGAACCAACGAAAGATTTTCCCGAATGCCAAATGGGCTTGGATGTTTGCATGACTTGATAAAAAGGGCAATCTTTGAAACATTGGTTTGATTTGAATGAGGAAACAAACCCTAAGCCTTAGTGTTTGCATGGCCACAAAGCCTTATGCTTGAGTGTCCACATGGATGTGTGCTGTGATTAAATTTTGCATGAATTTTTAATCATCATGATGTGAGTTTCATGGAAATGATCTGGGCATTCCTTCATTTCTGAGCCATTTGCTAAACAGACTGATGTGCCATCATTTTCTTCTATTTTCTAAACCCTTTTTGCACCATTTTAATTACTGATTGGTCTTAATTGTCAATTAATTAGGCAATTTTATTATTTGGGCTCATTTAGCTAATTTGATGTTTTTAATCTAATTTCAGGAATTAATGAAACATTGGGCTTAATCCGGATTTTGGTTGTGGACTTGAAGAGGGCAAATAAAGCAGCGCTTACCTTAGTTAATTTCTAATTAGGAAATTTCGCAATTTTATTTTATGTTGTTCAGTGTTTATTTCGTTTTGGGCCAGAGTATTGTAATAGGACCCAGTGACTTTGAGTGACTCTTTTTAAATAGCTGCCTTGGGATTCGTGCAGGGCATTCTGTTATGCTATTTTCATTATTCAGAGCTTTGGTTTTAGGTTTTCACGTTTTTCTGTTCCCTTGTTACGGTTTTCGTTCTTAATGCAAATTTCCGTTTTCTGCTTCTAATTATGAGTTCATTCTTGCTTCTTCTTCTACTGTCATTTACGTTTCTATTCATTTACGTTTCTTTCTTGGCAGTCCCTTCACCAGTTATCCCAAATTCGTGAATATTAATCAGTGCACGCTTCGTGTTCGATTAATTGCCTCTGAGCCTAACTTGCGTTCATGCTTAATGGACGAAAGGCTAACTAGTGTATGTGGTGCCTAATCACGTATTGACAACCCTAAGTTGATTTTCGCTTAGTAAATTGAAATAGGGTTGGATTAAGTGGTTGACTGTTAAGAACGAATTCTCCATAACCCAGGATAAGAGAATGGCTTCTGAATCAAAGGAAACAACCCGTTTTTAATATTAGTAGTTTCGTATTCCAGTTTACTTGTTCTGCTCTTTAATCACAAAACAAACAAACCCCCCCCAATCGTTACTGTTACTGCAAGTAGATTATGAACAATTGGTGTGTCACTGCTCGTTGGGAAACGACCTAGGATCACTTCCTAGTTACTGCATTTTCATGTTTATTTGATTCGGGTACGGCCTCGATCACAGACATCCCGACATAAATCATGTCCTACCATTTGCAGGCCTTCTGAGCCATTTGCTAAACCGATATCCCGACATAAATCAAATCTCGCCATTTGTAGGCCTTTTGAGCCAAACGTCAACTTTTTGACCCTAACCTTGACCTAGGATGGAAATTTCCAACCTTAACCTAGGAAGAGAGAACATGAGGATCTTCCAAGAGAGGCATGATAGAAGCTTTCTTGTGGGGCTTCTATGGAGGCTGGATCTTTGAGCTTCAATGAGGTCCTTTAATGGTGATTTTCCACCATGGAGATGCAGCGGAAGACAAAGGAGAAGAAGAGGTAAGAGGCGACGCCATCCACTAGGGAATAAGCCATGGAAGAAGGAGCTTCACCACCAAGATGAGCCTTGGATAAGAAGCTTGGAGAGGATGCTTCAATGGAGGAAAAGAAAGAGGGAGAGAAAGAGAGAGGGGGGAGCACAAAATTGAAGGAAGAAATAAAGGAGAGAAGTTGAACTTTGAGTTGTGTCTCACAAGACTCTCATTCATCAAAGTTACAACAAGTGTTACACATGCTTTTATTTATAGACTAGGTAGCTTCCTTGAGAAGCTTTCTTAAGAAAACTTCCTTGAGAAAACTTCCTTGAGAAACTAGAGCTTAGCTACACACACCCATCTAAAAACTAAGTTCACCTCCTTGACAAAATACATGAAAATACAAAAAAAGTCCCTACTACAAAGACTACTCAAAATGCCCTGAAATACAAGGCTAAAACCCTATACTAATAGAATGGCCAAAATACAAGGCCCAAAAGAAGGAAAAACCTATTCTAATATTTATAAAGAAGAGTGGATCCAACCTTGACCCATGGGCTCAAAAATCTACCCTAAGGTTCATGAGAACCCTAGGGCCTTCTTTAGTAGCTCTAGCCCAAGCCTCTTGGAGTCTTCTATCCAATACCCTTGGGGGGTAGGATTGCATCAAGGCGTCTCTTACCTTGGGTTAGAGATGTTCGTCAAAAGAACAGAAAGAAAGAAAAAGAAAGAAAGAAAAAAGAGAAAGAAAAGAATCAATCAATCAAAGATTGAAGAAAAGCAAAAGAAAATAAAAACAAGAAAAGATGTTCTTTGGACCAGACAATGTTTGAACAATGTGCAGAATTGTCGAAAGAGAAAAAAAATATAAGAGAAGATAAATAATAACTTGGTTTAAACCTGGGGGTGTAAAGTGATCATGTGCTTTAGTTACAAACCAAATCTTTGTGTGCGCTCTTGTTCCTCGCCGAACCAAAGAGAAAAGGAAACAGAAAGGGGAAAGGCCCGAACAACCAAAGCCAAATTTCCTACCAAAAATCCAACCTCATAAAGTCCTATTGATCCATGATGATTACGCATATTATCTTTGATTTGATGGTAAATGACTTGAAAGTCCATCTACGACATATCTGTGGTTTGGAGTTAGGATGAAACACTTGCCTGTGTGAGACGTTATACACCTTGAGCAGTTTTCCACCATTCGGTTGGGCCCAGTGTTTCTTCTAATGCTCTTTTAGAAACGAAATGATAATGTCTTAAATCTCATTTTTGGTTATGAGAAATTTTATCTGCATGCTTTCATTCCCCAGTAGTCACATTTGTTTTTCTTAAAAAATATATGTTGTTTTGATCAGTTTGGGGCTTCTTTGTTTACTAAGTGGGTTCACGTTTTAGTGAAAGACTTTCAAGACTATCAAAGTCTTCTTTACTTTTCAAAGACCATTAGAGTCTTTTGTCTTGCGGAGACTATCAATGTCATCCGCCTTTATTTTTCAAAGACTATCATAGTCTGTTGTCTTGCAGAGACAATCAAGGTCATCTGCTCCTTTACTTTTCAAAGACTATTAGAGTCTTTTGTCGTGTAGAGACTATCAATGTCATCTACTCCTTTACTTTTCAAAGACTATCAGAGTCTTTTGCTTGTAAGACTATCAAGTCTGTTGGCTTCCAGAGACTATCAATGTCATCTGCTCTTTACATTTCAAAGACTTCAATGTCTTTTGTCAAGACTATCACAGCCTTCTTTACTTTTCGAAGACTATCAGAGTCTTTTGTCTTGTAGAGATAATCAAGGTCATCTGCTTCTTTACATTTCCAAGACTATTATAGTCTGTTGTCTTGCAGAGATAATTAAGGTTAGCTGCTCCTTTACTTTTCAAAGACCATTAGAGTCTTTCATCCAACAGAGACAATCAAAGTCATCCACCCCTTTATTTTTCAAAGACTATTAAAGTCTTTTGTCTTGCAGAGACAATCAAGGTCATCTGCTTCTTTATTTTTCAAAGACTATCAAAGTCTTTTGTCTTGCAGAGGCAATCAAGGTCATCTGCTTCTTTACTTTTCAAAGACTATCAGAGTCTTTTGTCTTGCGGAGACTATCAATGTCATCCGCCTTTACTTTTCAAAGTCTTCAATGTCTTTTGTCAAGACTATCATAGTCTTCTTTACTTTTCAAAAACTATCAGAGTCTTTTGTCGTGCGGAGACTTTTCACTGTTCTTCATCGTTTTTCGTTCGTTCTTCGTCATTCTTCGGTCTTCAACCTATAAGTTCCCGAAATCGAACTTTTCAATTCATTCTATGTACCCTTGGTGGTCCCCACTTGTTTCGCGTGCTTTTATTTTTATTTCATTTACTTTCCGTACTCCTTTTTGACGTGCTTTAGTCATTTATTTAAGTCATTTTCTCGCCTAATCAAAAATAGAATAAATTTCCACCAATCATTTGTATTGTAACATCTTTAATTTTGGTTAAAATGAAATCCAACCGTTCGGTCATGCCGTAACCACGTTTAAAACCAAAAAAAGGAGGCAAAATAATAATATAATAATCAAAAAATATCTTTAGATAAAATAATCAAAAAAATCAATCGGACGTTTTTCTTTGGGATTTTCCTTTCTTAATTGAATTGACTAATAACCAAAGTGAAACTAAGGCTAAAATCAATTCATAAATCAAACTTTTGTCATCACCTAAAAAACCATTTTTAAGGTCCAACGCCTTGAAATGGTCTTTTCCGCTTTTATTGGTTAAACGTGGATTTCTAAAAGCCTAAAATCAACATGTAGCTTTGTTACCTCTTTCAAAAATAACAAGAGATCATTAATGGTCCAATGCCTTAATGTTTTCTCTCCTTTCAAAAAGAATCGAAAGATCGTTTAATGGTCCAACGCCTTAAATGACCTTTCATTCAATAAAAATATATCTTGCAAAAAAAGGATAAAAACAATTTAACCAACGTTTAGTTCTCAAAGAACTACGTAGGTCTGATTTCCTTATCACAATTGAGGAATACGTAGGAGCAAGGGAAACACCCTTGTCGACCACAAAAAGATAAAAATATAAAAAGGCATAAAAAGACATAAGAACGTAAAAAAGGGAAGATAACACAAATTGAAGTTATATTCGCACATTTGATTAATGGTTGCCGTCCGTTGTGACAGACGCGTGGGGTGCTATTACCTTCTCCGTGCGTAAATACAACTCCTGAACCATTCACTTAAAGTTCGTAGACCACGTCTTTTCCGTTTTTTTTGACGTTTTCCTCAAATAAACATTGGCGGTGACTCCGTGCGTATTCTTTCTTGGAAGACGCACCCGTGAGTCTTGCGTCGCCCTCCCGCCGAAGGGTAGGTTGCAACAGTTGGCGACTCCACTGGGGATTATTGTTAGAGAGTTAGGCCAATCAATCAGTTTGCTTTCTTTACTATGACTTCCCTTTTGTTCTTTTTCTTTTTTCTTATGTTCTTGTGTATATAAAACTCTTTTGATGCTTTTAGTGTGTTTTAAAATGTATGCATGAGGTAAATATTTATTCATTTGATGCACACAAACACCAACACTATTTGCACACACGGTGAGTTGAAAAAGGGCCCTATACCCTGGTTCGTGGGAACATAAGGAGTGGAGGAGAATCTGTGATCTTGCTAGGTCTCCGACTTGCTTGATTACAGTGAACCCTCATCTAGAGTTTTTCTCTTTGATAACATATTGTTGCTAGTAGCCCCTACTGCTGCAATATGTTCTTCGAAGGGGATGATACCTCTAGAGACCATCAAGAGAGATATGACCACCTTGGGAATTATCACTAAAAAGCCCTTTTAGCTCCCTCCCATGTAGGTCCCTAAAATAGGCGCACGGAGCAAACACGTTGCGTGCCATTTTTTCACACTGCCATGCATGTAGTCCTAAGTGTAATGCACCCCTTTGCTTATATTTGTTTGTGAATATTGTCGTACTATGTACATCCCCGTGTTGTGCCTTTCGCATATGCATCATGCGTGGGTTCTGTCTTGATCCCCTCTCTTTGGCAAACCAACGGAGGGTCCGTGTCACCTTCTTAAATACATATATCGGGCACTGTGCTACCCCAAGACGTTGTATCTAAGAAGGAGACAATTTCTCGGGCTCCCGTATTCATAAATTGCATCTGTGTCATATGCATTTCTTCATGCATTCATCCATTCCACCCATGATAGATGTTGGAGTTTTGATTCGCACTAGGTTTTTGTTTCATTTTAGTAAAACATGGGAACAAATCAAATTGGAAAAAGGTTTTATCAAGTCAAGATTAAGGGCCTAGATATCACCAGCATTAAGGAGTTGGGGCGGTTGATGGGACCTCTCCAAATGCAAGCCTTCCGCAAGGCGTACGAAAAGATTTTAGATTTGACCATAGCAGAGATATCCACAGAAGCCGTTGTATCACTCACCCAATACTATGACCAGCCTTTGAGATGCTTCACTTTTGGGGACTTCCAATTAGTACCGACTGTCGAAGAATTTGAGGAGATTCTAGGATGTCCTCTTGGGGGAAGGAAACCGTATCTTTTCTCCGGGTTTCTTCCCTCCTTGAGCAAGATTGTAGTTGTGGTTAGGGATTCGACGAGAGGATTGGATCGTGTAAAGCAAACTCGAAACAGCGTAGTAGGCCTGCCACAGTAGTACTTAGAAGGCAAGGCAAGGGATATGGCGAATCAAAAGGAGTGGGTCCCGTTTATGGACGTATTAGCATTGCTAATCTTTGGGGTTGTCCTTTTTCCATACGTGGACGGTTTGGTGGACCTAGCAGCAATTGATGCTTTCCTTGCATATCACCATAGCAAAGAAAGCCCTGTGGTAGCTATCTTGGAAGACTTATTTGACACATTTGACCGAAGGTGTGAGAAGAGTAGCGCACGGATCATCTGCTGTTTACCCGCTCTTTGTGTATGGTTGGTTTCACACGTATTCCAACAAGACATAAGGCATCCATGTACGCTCCGAAGCCATCGCTCATGTGTCGAAAAGAGAAGAGTAGATTGGGACCAACACCTAACTGGGATAGGAGGTAGAACAATCAACTGGTTTCCTCGATGGAAGGAAGGTAAGGAGGGAGTTCTCTTCTCATGTGGGGACTACCCAAACATCCCGTTGATAGGAACGAGGGGTTGCATTAACTACAATCATGCACTTGCTATAAGACAGTTAGGGTACCCCATGAGGGGAGCACCAACGGAAGAAAGCCTGTCTCCTTTCCTTGTGAGAGATTTCGGCGCGCAAAGTTTCAAGGTTATACAAAGAGTCCATAAGGCGTGGGAAAGCCCATTAAGGAAAGATAAAGAACTTAGGGGCATTCGTAATGGCATCATCGGTGGTTATCATGAATGGCTAAAAGTTCGTACACGAGGGTTAGGTTGGCTCTCCAAGTTAAAGATTATCAATGAAGAAAACTTCAAAGCTCTGAAAGAGGATGAAGAAGTCCGAGCTCTAAAAACAGAACTAGGAAAAGCAAGACTTGCCAAAGAAAAATTCAAGTAGGTCGCTACAGACGTCCAAAAAGAGTGTGTCGGGTTACGAGAAGAAAATGTAGCTACCGCAAGAGCCCTTGAACAAGAAACCAAGAGGGCTCGAAAGGAAGAGCATGGCTGTGACAAATTTCGTGGAGCTTTATGGGGCAGCAACAGTGAGCTCAAGCTTCGAAGGGAAGAGAGAGACCAATCACGAGCACATAGCATGGTCTTGAAAGAGAAGTTAGCTGCTTGCTCGAGGTCCAAAAGGAACTTGTCTCAGCGTTTATGCGAGACAGAGACCAACATGCTAGCCATCATCAGCAAGTACCAAGAGGAGCTAAATCTAGCCACGGCCCACGAGCATAAAGTGGCGGACGAGTATGCCTGAGTGTACACGGAAAATGAGGCTAGAGGAAGGGTGATCATATGGATGAACCAATTTGCTCTTACCTTGAACGGGAGTCAAGAACTTCCCCGATTGCTAGCCAAGGCCAAAGCGATGGCGGACACCTACTCCGCCCCCGAGGAGATCCACGGACTTCTCGGCTATTGTCAGCATATGATAGATTTAATGGCCCATATAATTAGAAACCGCTAGGAAGCTTGTATTATCACTCGGATCTTGACTAGTTATAACTTTCTGAATAAAATGAGTTTATCCCATGTTTTTATTCCAAAGACCAGTGGGAATCAAGTCACTCCCGCATTTTACCTCTAGCATGCATTCATTTTTCTTTACCTACTCCTCACATTTGGTTTTTTAGGAAAAACACCATAACTAAACGCGCCCCAAGGCATCCCTATCGCACCAGATCCAAATCTAGAACGATGGGTGATCAAGAGGAGACACAAGAACAGATGAAAGCTGACATGTCGGCTTTGAAAAAGAAAATGGCTTCCATGATGGAGGCCATGTTAGGAATGAGACAACTCATGGAGAATAATGTGGCCACCGCTGTCGCTGTTAGTTCAGCTGCCAAAGCAGACCCAACTCTGCCGGATGGCTTACCCTTATGACGCGGGTCATGTCTCTTCTCCCATCCTTGAAGGGGAGCCTCCTCGACAGCCTGACGAGGTTCACAAGGATCATCGAGAGTATGCCCAAGGGGATGTGGAATTCTACCCCCCGGTCCCCGTCGAGGGGCCGGCGCCCAACATATTGCCTCAGCACAACCTCACAGCACAGCCAGTATTCTTGTCCATAGAAGGACCACCCCCGGCGGCGGAAGAAAGAAGGAAACTCGATCTCATCGAGGAGAGATTGAGAGTTGTTGAAGGCTTTGGCGACTATCCATTCGCGGACATGGCGGATCTTTGCTTGGTACCAGATGTCGTCATCCCCCCAAAATTCAAGGTACCTGATTTCGACAAGTACAAAGGGACGACTTGTCCTAAGAACCATCTCAAGATGTATTGTCGTAAGATGGGGGGGGCATTCTAGGGATGAAATGTTGTTAATGCACTTTTTCCAAGATAGCTTGGCTGGAGCCGCGGTCATTTGGTACACTAATCTGGAAGCTTCCCGCGTCCGTACTTGGAAGGATCTGATTACTGCCTTCCTTAGGCAATATCAGTACAATTCCGATATGGCTCCCGATCGCACTTGGCTGCAGAACATGGTTAAGAAGGAAAGTGAGACCATTAAAGAGTACACACAACGGTGGAGAGACCTGGCAGTACACGTGGCCCCTCCCATGGTCGAAAGGGAGATGATTACCATGATGGTAGACACCTTACCGGTGTTTTACTATGAGAAGTTGGTAGGCTATATGCCCTTCAGCTTTGCGGACTAGATATTTGCCGGGGAGAGAATCGAAGTAGGTTTGAAGAGAGGGAAGTTCGATTACATCTCCTCCACAAGTACCAATGCTAGGAGGATTCGAGCAACTGGGGCAAAAAGGAAGGAAGGAGATACCCATGCTGTCACTTCGGCGCCCGCATGGGACAAGCCATCGCAGACCTCTCATGGTACCCATCAGTACGCGCAACATCACCCGAGCTTCTCAGCTCGCGCCGGGAACTCCTCCAATTCAGCACCTATACAGCCTAGAGCACCCACCCCCATCCAGAGGGAGGCCCCCCAAGCTTCGGCTCCAACCACGACTCGCTCAGCCGGCAATGCCCAGTTTGGCGCCGGTTCCAACGCGATGAGGAACTTTCCCCCTCGGCCAATTCCATAATTCACCCTGATCCCAATGACGTACGAAGACCTCTTGCCGTCCCTCATCGCCAACCAGATGGTTGTGATATCTCCCGGGAAGATCTACCAACCTCGTTTCCCAAAGTGGTATGACCCTGACGCAACTTGCGCATACCATTGGAAAACTCCGGGCAACTCTACCGAAAAATGCCTGGCCCTTAAATACAAGGTCCAACATTTGATAGACACTGGATGGCTGATGTTTCAAGAGGATCGGCCCAACGTGAAAACAAACCCGCTCGCCAATCATGGAGGCGGAGCAGTTAATGCCGTCGAGTCAGGTAGGTCGCGTGAGTCTAAGCCTTTAAAGGACGTGACGACCCCCAGGAGGTTTATCTACGAGGCCCTACAAAAGGGGGGCGTAATTCCCCACAGAGGGCATGAAGAGGATTCCTGTTTATTGCATCCCGGCGAGCTACATAACATGGAAACATGTTTAGCAGTGGATGACCTTTTGCAACAGATGATAGATCAAGGCTGACTGGAAGTCGGCGATGAGGGGAGGGAAAAGTAGCATATATGCATGCAGTCCACAGATGAGAGAAGTTTTGGAAGGCCTAAGCCTTTGGTGGTATATTTAACCAAAGACGCAGCTCCCTAAAAGCCCCGATACCCCTTGGTAGTTAAACCTGTTTCGTTCCCATACCAAAACAGCCATGCAGTCTCGTGGAGGTATGTACCTCCAAGTGAAAGGAGGGAAGAGGCCACCGACGTCAGCTCGTTGTCAGCCAAGGTGACCAATATGACGGGGCTGAGCAGTGTGACCCGCAGCGGTCGCGTGTTTGCACCCCCCGACCTACCGACACAACCCGTAAACGTTAAAGGGAAGGCAAAGATGGTGGAAGAACAAAATGACAAAACGAATCTCACTCCGAACGAGGATATTCCAGTGAAAGGTCTTCCGAAGAAAAGGGATGGCTGTGGCAAGAAGGAAGTATCGCTAGAGGAAGCAAGCGAGTTCCTCCGCATTATTCAGCAAAGCGAGTTCAAGGTCATTGAGCAGCTCAACAAAACCCCGGCCAGGGTCTCTGTTTTGAAATTACTCATGAGCTCTGAGCCTCATCGGGCTTTGCTAGTAAAGGTCTTGAACGAAGCTCATGTGGCCCAAGATATCTCTGTAGAAGGCTTTGTAGGAATCGTCAATAATATCACCGCCAACAACTATCTCGCCTTCGCCGAAGAAGAGATCCATGCCGAGGGGAAGGGGCATAACAGGGCTTTGCATGTATCAGTCAAATGCATGGACCATGTCATGGCCAAGGTGCTCATCGATAACGGTTCTAGTTTAAACGTAATGCCCAAAAGCACGTTGGAGAAATTACCGTTTAATGATTCCCATCTAAAGCCAAGTTCCATGGTGGTCCATGCCTTCGATGGCACCCGCCGAGAGGTTAGGGGAGAGATCGACCTCCCTGTACAGATAGGCCCCCATACCTGTCAGGTTACCTTTCAAATAATGGATATTAACCCGGCTTACAACTGTTTTTTGGGACGCCCGTGGATCCACTCGGTGGGAGTCGTTCCCTCTACACTCCACCAAAAATTGAAATTCGTAGTAGAGGGGCATTTGGTTATCGTGTCGGGCGAGGAAGACATCTTGGTGAGTTGCTTGTCCTCTATGCCATATGTGGAAGCCGCAGAGGAGTCATTAGAAGCAGCCTTCCAGTCTTTTAAGGTAGTAAGCATTGCCTTCGTAGATTCCTTCTCTAGGCAACCTTGCCTATCTGATACTGCAGTAATGGTGGCCCGGGTGATGTTGGGGGATGGTTACGAGCCCGGAATGAGTTTAGGCAAGAACAACAGCGGCAGAACCAGTCTGATAAGCACCATAGGAAACCATTGGAAGTTTGAGTTAGGCTATAAACCCACACAAGCAGACATAAGAAAAAGTGTTGCGGGAAGGAAGAACGGAAGCCAAGGCTCGCAACTGGGACAAAAAGTCGAAGGGGGCCCACCCTGCCACATCAGTAGGAGCTTTATAAGCGCGGGTCTATGACACGAAGGCCAAGTCGTTGCGATATGCGAAGATGATTCTCTGAGTGGGTCGGATTTGGTACGACCATGCCCTCCTAGTTTCCGACTAGGAAATTGGCGAGTGGAGGAGTGCCCGGACATTTACGCGACAAGCATAATGTAACCCTTTGTGGCTTTTAAACTCTACGATTGGGCCTAGGCTTTAGAGTTTCCTTTTGTTAAGGCATTATGTATTTTGTTCCTAAATTTATAATATAAAGATATTTCTTCATCTGTTCCTACGTCTCTACCCATTCTCATTCATTTGCATGTTTATTTCTTTACGTTTAAAATGCTAGATCCGACGACAAGTCCCTCGAAGGTACTAATACTTGGGACCAAACCATCAATTTCAAGCAAGAAACGGATCAGACAGAGAGTGAAAAGGACGAGGATGTGGGACTTCCCCCGGAGTTGGAGAAGATAGTCGCCCATGAGGACCAAGAGATGGGGCCTCATCAAGAAGAGATGGAACTAGTGGACTTAGGAACCGGCAGTGGGAAAAAGGAAGTAAAGATAGGCACGGGTATGACCACACCCATCCGTGAAGAATTGGCAGCCCTGCTAAAAGACTACCAAGACATATTTGCTTGGTCATACCAAGATATGCCCGGTTTGAGTTCTGACATCATACAACACAGATTACCTCTAAATCCTGAGTGCTCCCCGGTAAAGCAAAAGCTGAGGAGGATGAAGCCCGAGACATCCTTGAAAATAAAAGAAGAGGTCAAGAAACAATTTGACGCTGGTTTTTTGGCTGGCGCTCGGTACCCAGAATGGGTTGCCAACATTGTACCGGTCCCTAAGAAGGATGGGAAGGTGCGAATGTGTATGGATTATCGGGACCTGAATCGAGCCAGTCTCAAAGATAATTTTCCTCTGCCGCACATCGATATCCTCGTGGATAATACGGCCAATTTTGCTTTGTTTTCCTTCATGGATAGGTTCTCCAGTTACAATCAGATAAAAATGGCGCCAGGGGATATGGAAAAGACTACCTTCGTCAGCTTGTGGGGGACGTTCTGTTATAAGGTGATGTCCTTTGGACTCAAGAACGCTGGAGCAACTTATCAACGGGCTATGGTAGCTTTGTTCCACGATATGATGCACCGAGAAATCGAGGTCTTTGTGGACGACATAATTGCCTAGTCTAAGACCGAGGAGGAACACCTTGTCAACCTGCAGAAGTCGTTCGAAAGGCTTAGGAAATATCAATTGAGGTTAAACCCCGCTAAGTGCACCTTCGGGGTCAAATCAAGGAAATTACAAGGTTTCATCGTGAGCCAGAAAGGGATAGAGGT
The DNA here is from genome assembly GCF_004193775.1 of Glycine soja. Classification (NCBI taxonomy): domain Eukaryota; kingdom Viridiplantae; phylum Streptophyta; class Magnoliopsida; order Fabales; family Fabaceae; genus Glycine; species Glycine soja. The sequence goes on from NC_041019.1 coordinate 25,690,242, forward strand.
GGACCTCGAAAAAGAGAAAGCCATCCTTGAGATGCCGGAACCCCATACCAAGAGGCAGGTCCGAGGTTTCCTGGGACGTTTGAATTATATTGCCAGATTCATATCACAGCTCACCGCTATCTGTGAGCCGTTGTTCAAACTCTTACCCAAAAACCAATCCGTCCGCTGGAATGAGGATTGTCAAGAGGCATTTGGAAGGGTAAAAAAAGTGTCTCATAAACCCTCCTGTGCTTATGCCAGCGGTACCCGGAAGGCCTCTCATCTTGTATATGAAAATTTTGGACGAGTCGTTGGGATGTATGCTAGGGCAACATGACGAGTCCAGGAAGAGAGAGCGCGCTGTCTACTACTTGAGTAAGAAGTTCACGGCCTGTGAAATGAACTACTCCCTGCTCGAAAAAACGTGTTGTGCTTTGGTCTGGGCTTCCCACCGTCTAAGACAATACATGCTGAGCCATACCACCTGGTTGATATCCAAGATGGACCCGGTTAAGTACATCTTTGAAAAGCCTGCTCTCACAGGGCGGATCGCCTGGTGGCAGGTTTTCTATCCGAGTTCGACATAGTCTACGTCACCCAAAAGGCGATAAAAGGAAGCGCTTTGGCAGATTATTTGGCTCATCAGCCTCTCAACGACTATCAGCCCATGCATCCCGCATTCCCGGATGAGGACATCATGGCCTTGTTTGAGGAAAAGCTAGACGAGGACCGGGACAAGTGGACCGTGTGGTTTGATGGAGCGTCAAACATTCTAGGCCATGGCATTGGAGCAGTATTGGTCTCCCCGGAAAATCAATGTATACCTTTCACAGCCAGCCTGGGATTTACCCAACGTTTAGTATACCATTCAATAAAAATATATCTTGCAAAAAAAGTATAAAAACAATTTAACCAATGTTTAGTTCTCAAAGAACTACGTAGGTCTGATTTCCTTATCACAATTGAGGAATACGTAGGAGCAAGGGAAACACCCTTGTCGACCACAAAAAGATAAAAATATAAAAAGGCATAAAAAGACATAAGAACATAAAAAGGGAAGATAACACAAATTGAAGTTATATTCGCACATTTGATTAATGGCTGTCGTCCGTTGTGACGGACGCGTGGGCTGCTAATACCTTCCTCGTGCGTAAATACAACTCCCGAACCTTTCACTTAATGTTCGAAGACCATGTCTTTTCCAGTTTTTCCGATGTTTTCCTCAAATAAACGTTGGTGGCGACTCCGCGTGTATTCCTTTCTTGGAAGACGAACCCATGAGTCGTGTCGACCTCCTGCCGAAGGGTAGGTTGCGACACCTGGCCTGGGACTCAGTCTTCTCTTCACAGGGAAGATGAAGGTCCCACAACTCAGGTACCACAACATATGGAGGATGAGTCCTCTGAGGCCACTATCCCAGAGCCATTTATTGTAGAGGTGGAGGCAGGCGACACACAGACGACACAGGTAGCTGCTGCCACTCCTGAGGCCATTTCAGAGCCCCCAGCACCAGCAATGGATCCATCTTCATAGTATGCAGCAGACCCTTCCACTCCTGTGTTAGAGATACCTGAGGGCCAGACCACACTAGTCTTGACTCTGGACACTTCTCCTCCAGCTACTCCAGTGCTTCATCTGACAGATGACGAGGATGTGCAGACACAGGACACTCAGGACCAGTCACAGGTATTTTGAATTCCTGATGATATTTGTTTTTTTATGCTTTGTAGTTATTTATTATTATAATTATGGTTTCAGTACAATATTTATTTTATGTTTATATACACTGCTAGTTTTATTTTTGGGTAGTTGGTTTGCTTATTCTGAAGCATATGGAATAGTTTGACTTGATTTTGATGACATGGCAGTAAAACACTTTTATCTTTTTTGTGAAAATTGGTGTATGACTTGGTTTTGAATTGAATGCATGATTGTGATGGAATCTGTGTTTCTTTTCATGTGTTTGAGCAAGTGTGTATGTTAGACAAAGATAGAACAAGAATGAGAACTTGCAATTAGAATTGTTAGTCAGCAGACAGATTGATTGTGAAAGAAAAGCTTGAACCAAAACCGGTGAGAGTGTGAACTTAAACTGTGAGTGAACGACTAGCTGTGAGTGATAATCTTTGCATCAATCTCTGAATTTTAGAATGAAATGTATAAATGAGGACATGATGAAGGCCATGATTGTGCTTACACAAGCCTTTTGACCAAAAAGCTTACCTTGAATTATAATTGTATCATTTGCACCCTTTATGAGCTGAATGATTTTGTCAATAATTGAACCCTGAACCTAAATGATTATCTCCAGATACCTTGTTTAGATTCTAGGAGAGCATATGTTTCAAGGAAAATTTACCCCAAATTTAAGGGAGTGGAACTAATTTGGATGCAAATAAAGAGATAAAGCATCAGCATACACAACACATAAGTTGTGTATAAAAAAAAAGAAAAAGAAAGCAATAAAAGGAAAGGTGTGTTGATGTAATAAGGTCAAAAGCAAATGAAAGTGAAAAGCTAGTGAGCAAGCTAATTGTATTAAAAAGATCACTTGGATAAGTCTAGGATTTGTGCTCTCTTAGAATCTAAGCCTTTGTATCCTAGAAAAACCAATGAATTTTTGTAGCCAAGCCTCACTACAGGCCTGGGAAAGTCCTTATAATTCTGTTTATACATTTTTGACTTTATGGCATGAGATGAAGTGCAAAGATTGGACCTCTTGCTAGTTGTTATTAATGAATAACTTAAACACTTGTGCGTGAGTGAAATAGTGGCCGTGAGACTGTGGTTTAAGCTACTTTCCTTGATATCTGTCTTATGCCTAACTTCATCTAATTGTATAGGTTACACTTTATTCTTCTCTTTGGATAACTGCATGCCTTGTAAAAGACAAGTGATGAGGGCATTTTGCTTCATTCTCTTCTCATGTAATTAGTAACTTTTGTTGCATACACCTTTGTACATAGTAATTGCATGTTATTGTCACTTGGGGACTAGTGAACTATTCTTTATTTGCTTGAGGACAAGCAAAACTGTAAATTTGAGCGAGTTGTTAGTTGGTGAATGCGACTAACTTTTGTGTTTAAAACTTGTGTAAAGTGTACCAAACTCCTCCAATTTATGGTTATTTTGTAGTGTTATAAGTTCTTTAAGTTAAAGATAGGTAATAAATACTTAGTAATTCTATTTTGTGTGTTTAATAATAATTTTCTCTCAATTTCAGGTTAATTAGTGTCGCAACGTGCCCTTTTGCGGGCGAGCGAGGGTGTGGCGTCCCTAAATTAATGACTGGTTTAATAGTAATAATTTAAATAACAAAAACCATGGTAAATTTTTTTTTTCTTTTTCTTTTTCATTTCTTTCTCTTTTTGACCATAACTAGGTTTAGAAGGAAAATCCTCACTATAAAGTCCTGAATGGCCAGTTCACAACTCTATTCGGAGTCATTTCTTTCTTACCGCTCATAATTCTCTAAATTATTTCGCTGTTTCAAAAGGAAGAATATACCAGCCATTACTTTAGGTCGTCACGTGAAAATAAAAGGATAAAATACAGTCGATAAACTCTTTTACAAATAAAGTTGCTAATGCTTTCTTTTCAAATAACAAAATTGATCATAAATGCTTTCATCATTTAAAGCTGTCCAAAATATGGGAGTTTTTACAAAATATATAGTGTCCTCCAGAGCAAAGGTGTCCACAGTGTTGGCTTCAGCCACATGTATACAATTATCAAATTCCTATACATCAGGTCTACCCATACAAAGCAAAAGAGTAAACCTAACAGTCAGTCCTAGATACACCCACCCTCAAAAATACACAAAGCTAATCCAAGGAGCTGTCCACTCCACCGTGCGCTGAAGCGTCCGTGCAGGTTCATCTGGATGCACCAAAGAAGTAGCCGTGAATCGAATGGTGCCCCGAAATCGGCACCTCGTGTTACCTTCGAGGGTCTCCCAAGCTCCCTCTAGGCACTCCATCTCTACTCGATCACGGATTAGCTGCGCCGCCATCACGATCTACAAGGAAGAAAAGAAAGGGGTAGACTCTTTCACAAGAATCTAACTATGCCGCAACACAAAGCTTCTCATAACCATTACATGCAAGAAAAATGGGTATTTTAAGGCTTTCCATCTCTGGTAATCGATTACACATCCTTGGTAATCGATTACCAGAGGCTAAACTTGAATTACACAGCCTCAGGACATGAAATATGCAATAATACACTGTGTAATCGATTACACATGCCTGGTAATCGATTACCAGTGACCCATTCCTCTGTGTAATCGATTACCCAGGCTGGTAATCGATTACCAGAGGCTTCTATCATCTCCCAAATCCCTTTTTAAGCCTGGTAATCGATTACACCCCTTGGTAATCGATTACCAGAGGCTTCCTTAGCTTCCTGACCTCGTTTTCAAGCCTGGTAATCGATTACACCCCGTGGTAATCGATTACCAGAGACCATCTTAGCCTCATGTCTTCAATTTTAAGCCTTGTAATCGATTACCCACCCTTAGTAATCGAATACCAGAGGCCACAATCCACATATTACACAAAATTCACAGCTGGCCAGCCACCACAAGCCTCCTTGCTTTGTGGTCTTGTTTTCCTTTTATCTGTTGACTGCCAGGAGCTCGCCTGCTTAGGTACATCACAGGTTCTCACTGACCGACTATGCCCGGGTTGGGTCGGGATTGGTCAAGCTTGGTTTTGGGCAATAGCACCCCACCTGACGTCCCCAAGGTCTCCTGACCCCCGCGACATATCTCCAGGTACCACTCTGTGGTCAACAATAAAAGCAGGAAGTTTCACCCTTCAACACTTCCTCATCTCAAGCTTGTAGGATTATGGGGTACCCATCACATGTGGTACTAGGTGGCGGTCGGGCGATGGTGCACAACAAGTTTTTCCACATCCACAATGCGCGCATAAACCCACCATCCCCTGTTGCCCACCTCCAACTGAGCTCACGTACTCCCACGTAGCCCATATCCTCGTTTCTCTCAACACCGGGTCCCCATCAATCCTCCCAAGCTTCCACAACATCCAAGCAAAACAACATTCACACAGCACAAGCTATCACAGCCAAGCAAAACAGAGCAAAGGCAGAAAACTCTGCCAAAACACCAACCAAAAATCACAGCTTTTCCCACTCAAAGACCCCAGTAACAATTCCTTCGATCCAATTCGTTAACCGTTGGATCGACTCCAAAATTTTACTGGAAGTCTATAGTGCATAAGCCTACATTTTGACCGTTGGGATCTACTATCAAACATCCAGAACTCATTCTACATTACTCTTTCCACAACTAGCAAATACATGGATTTTTCTGCACTTGTGCAGAATTCTGCTGCACAATTTTACAGCAAAATCTGCACAAAGAGCATATTTCGAAAACCACACTTCCCCTCATCCAATCTTGCCCAAATCAATTCCTACAAGTCCCAATTCATGTATCAATCATGTCTAACCCAAAATCAAGCTTCAAAACACAGCAACACAGAATCTAGGTGTCCAAAACCCCTCAATTCAATGGGTTTTCTAGGTTTGAAAAGTGAAATTTAGAATGAGGTAAATTTGAGGCAAACTCTCACCTCACACCAGTCCATAACATCCATTTAGACTTGTTCAAACTGGATTTACACCTAAAATCTCACCGAATCAAAATTTGACTCTTCAACACCCAAATTTGCCCTAGCAATGACTCTTTGTTCACTTTGGTCATTTGTTTTTCTCTCTAGCTCAGCCTAACCTTTCTCACATGTCCTAAATGACATTTCAAGCTAGTATTAACTCACTTTAACCTCCATTTACCACAGAATTCAGACTTAGCCTTCCAACTCTCAAAGTCTCACTTTTTTTTTTTTTTTCACTCATAACATCACATTCTCACTTTCTAACCTTAGGTTAGTTCTACCCTTCGTCTCTAACAGATTTCCATCAGCAATTTCAGCATATAAACATCACAAACATCATCACAAAAACCCTAAAACAGAATGGGTATGTTTAACTCATCCAAACATGGCAATTTCGACAAGCTTTCAACAAATGTCTTCACAAATAATCATCACACAGCAGAAAACTAACAAAACTACCCCTCATATCTCCCAAAACCCCATACCCACGAAAATCAAGAGGGAAAGAAGTCCACCCAAACCTGAATTTTCGAAGTCCTACTCGTAGCCACGCACTTCACGACTCCAAAAATGCCCTCCTTTCGCGATTTGGAGTAGAAATGAGCACCAAAGGTTGGAGCTTTGTGTGGAGCTTCAATGGTGAATGAGGGAGGAAGAAAAGCAACGTGAGGGAGAGGGAGAGAGAGAGCTTCTGAAAATGTGGGGCTGAGTGAGGAGAGAGAGAGTTGCTTTTTGGTTTAAATAAAAGGGTTTTCTCTTTTTCTATTATTTTATTCAAGCTCTGCCGCGTGTCCCTATTTGATTGGAGCAAAAGGGCCCACTTTCTCTTTTTGACTGTGACCCATACTCAGTCACAAAAGTGAGAAAAATCTGACCTTTGAAACGCTAAAATCCTGCCTCGGTTTGCGTGTCGTTTCTCTGATTCCAGTTTCTCGCGTTTCTCTGCGTCCGCCGGGGCCAGTTTTCGAAAGCAAGCAATATATATATCAAAACGCTCAGAATAAAACCCCGAGCGTGGTTTAGAGGTTGGTTTCGTTAAATTTTAATTCGCACGCAAAACGATGATTTTTAACTAATTAATTAGGAATTAACCCATAACCTCCCAGTTATGGATTTCTCTCCCTTAATTAGCCTAACCCGCACATCTTGCCCCCACTATTCCTATTTCTACCAAGAACATATCTGTACATATACACGGAACAATACTTATATATATATAATCATTCAAAATACATCGTTTCCGTAAACTCCGGGTAGAAATTTCCAGGATGTTACAGAGGGCGAGGCTCACGGGTGTGCTTTCCAAAGGAGGAAAGATGCGCGGAGTCGCCACCAACGTTTATTTGTGGAAAACGTCGGAAAAACCGAAGGAAACCGGTCAAAATGAAAATTATAAGTTCGGTAGTTGTATTTACGCTTGAGGAAGGTATTAGCACCTCTAACGTTTGTCTCAAAGGACAACAGCCTATTTTTTAGAATTGTGGAATTGTGTTATCTTAACTTTTATTTCTTTTTATTTTTTGAGGTCGACAAAAGCGGGGGCTTTTGCTCCTACGTACCCTCCTTTGGAGAGGAAATCAGGCCTACGTAGTTCTTTCTTAAGAGTGAATCAAGCGATTCTTTTTACTTGAATTGCGATCATTTTTAAGGCGTTGGACTTTAAAAAAGATCCTTTTTACTTGGTAAGAAACTGAAATGATAAACTTTCAAAACCCTATTTTTGTGGAGAGCTTGACTAGGCGAATTGATTTTAGCCTTAGTTTCACTTTAGTTATTAGTCAATTCAATTAAGAATGAGAAATCCCAAAGAGAAAACGTCCGATTGATTTTTCGCTTTATTTTACTAAAAGGTATTTTTTGATTATTATATTATTATTTTACCTCTTTTTTTTATTTCCAACGTGGTTACGGCATGACCGAACGGTCGGAATTCATTTTAACCGAAATTAACGGATGATACAATTCAAACGATCGGTGGAAATTTATTTTATTTTTAGATTAGGCGAGAAATGATTTAAATAAATGGCTTAAGCACGTCAAAAGGGGTATAAAAAGCAAATGAAAACGAGAATAAAAATACATGAAACAAAATGTGGACCACCACGGGTACATAGAATGAATTGAAAAGCTCGGTTTGAGCTACTTACCCGTTGAAGACTGAAGAAAACGAAGAACGAACAATGAATCTTGAAGAACGGTTGAGAATCTTCGCATAATTACTTACGGAAACGTTACGGAAGCGCCTCAACTTGGATTTTCTTCACGAAAACAATTTTCCTCAGCAATTTCGAGAGAGGGAGAAGTGCCAAGAAGGCTGAACCCTTTTCTTCTTCACTCCTCCCCCTATTTATAGCAAAATAAGGGAGGAGCTTGCCACCCAGCTTGCCCAGGCGAGCTTGGCTCGCCCAGGCGAGCAAGGTTGCTTCCTCCAGAAGCACCAGCCTTCTGGAGGAAGGATCTGGAAGGCCCAAGTGGGCCAGATTGCTATTTGTACCCCCTTTTTTACTAAATGCACCCCCCTTCTATTTTTTCGGTAATTCTTTTTTCGTAACATTACGAAACTTTACGAATTTCGTAACGATACTTATTTTCCTTCCGCAAGGTTACGAATCCTTACGGAACATATACTTACTCTTTTTTAGCTTTCAAAGAAGTTACGGAAACTCACGGATTACGCAAAAACACCTTTTTTTCGATTTCCGCCACATCACGGAATTTCACGGATGGTGCTAGCCTGCTTCCTTTTGATTTCTGACATGTCTCGGGACTTCATTTATTGTGCAACAAAGGACGCCAAGTATCTCAAAGCGGCTAACCAAAGGTTGCATGTCAACAAGTAATAATCCCCGGACGAAATTAGGGTATGACAGTTGCCCCTCTTTACTTACCTTTTATCAAAGATAAGAGGAAAGCAAAGATAAGACACTGATTTCGTCCGTCTTGCCCTTTCCGTGATTAGTCCATGACAACTCTCGTCTCTACTCCTTCTTCTTTTCTGCACAACACAAAACAAAATACAAACAACAACAAGAACAACAAACTATACATATACACATTTGGGAAAGGAAACAATCGGGAACATATCAACGATCACATTTCCCAGTAAGGAGGATCCACACTTGACGATGAAAAACTCTGGAGAATGGAGGATTGCACTAGAGGGTCCTCACTAGTCAATCATGAAGCATAGCTCCAAACTCTTGGGTGGAGGACGCATGAACGAAAACGCCATTCATGGGGCTCCGAAAAAAGGGTTGAGAATAGAGAATTGCACTAAGCAATCACTACACATGGCTCCAAACTTGTGGGTGGAGGACACATGAACGAAAACGCAATTCATGGGCTCCGAAAAAGGATTGAGAATGGAGAATTGCACTAAGCAATCACTACGCATAGCTCCAAACTCGAAGCTGGAGGACACATGAACGAAAACGCAATTCATGGGGCTCCGAAAAGATTGAGAATGGAGAATTGCACAAAGCAATCACTACGCATAGCTCCAAACTCGAAGGTGGAGGACACATGAACAAAAACGCAATTCATGGGGCTCCAAAAAGATTGAGAATGCAGAATTGCACTAAGCAATCACTACGCATGGCTCCAAACTCGAAGGTGGAGGACACGTGAACGAAAACGCAATTTGATGCAATCCTCCCTAGGAAGGGACCAATCACTAGAACCATGAGCAAGAGGCTCCAAGAAGATTGGGCTAGAGCTGCTGAAGAAGGCCCTAGGGTTCTCATGAACCTTAGGGTAGATTTTTGAGCCCATGGGCCAAGGTTGGGTCCAATTATCTTTGTACATATTAGACTAGGATGTCATTATATTTGGTCCTTGTATATAGGGCTCCATATTGTAGGTAGGGTACCCTAGAAATATAGGATTTTTCAGCCCTTGTATTTTTGGGCACCTAGACTAGTTTTTGTATTAGGGGTAGTTTTGTAATTTCACATGCACTAAGTGGATATTTGATGTGTGTGGTTGGAAATAAATTTAATTGAATTGGTAGAAGCCCAATCCAATTAAATTTTAGAGGGGGAGGTGAGCATTTGCTTACTACACCCCATTGCCACATCATATAGTCACACTTTGTGCATGTCCTTCATGCTTTTCATGCCTCATGACACCTAAGCACACTTAGTGGAGAATCTTGTAATTGATCTTGGATTAGTGGGCTGAACCATAACTAAAATTCACTAATCATAATTAGTGAAATTTTGGCTCCAAAGTTTGGCTCCACAAATTCAATTTCAAATTCAAGTGAAATTTGAATTTCCCTCCAATTTTGTGTGACACTTAGGCTATAAATAGAGGTCATGTGTGTGTATTTTTTTCAACTTTGATCATTTGAATATTAACTTCAGATTTCAGAGCTCCTTTTGAGCACAAAATTTCGTGCTCTTCTCTCCCTCTCCCTTCATTCATCTCCTTCTTCCTCCAAGCTCTTATCCATGGCCTCCTATGGTGGTGAGCTTCTTCTAGACTCATCTTCTCCTTGAAGTGGCGTCTCCTCTCTCTCTTCCTTCTCCATTCCGCTGCCATTTATCTTCCAAGAAGCAAAGGAATCCATTGATGAAGAAGATCCTAGGCTTACAAGCTCCAATGGAGCTTGCATCACAATTCATGGGGCTCCGAAAAGATTGAGAATGCAGAATTGCACTAAGCAATCACTACGCATAGCTCCAAACACGAAGGTGGAGGACACATGAACAAAAACGCAATTCATGCGGCTCCGAAAAGATTGAGAATGGAGAATTGCACTAAGCAATCACTACGCATAGCTCCAAACTCGAAGGTGGAGAACACATGAACGAAAACGCAATTCATGGGGCTCCGAAAAGATTGAGAATGAAGAATTGCACTAAGCAATCACTACGCATGGCTCCAAACTCGAAGGTGGACGACACATGAAGGAAAAC